>NW_006263513.1:21723-38713 GCF_000469605.1 Apis dorsata | reverse complement strand
CCCCCTCTCTCTCTTAACTATAACAAACACGAATAAGTCAAACAACGTTAACATATCCGGTACATTTACGATTAAAATATCTGGCAACCTGTATGAAACTTGAAAGACTTGAATATAATATAGACGAACAATTTCTGGAATTCACGAAGAGCGATGTTAATTAAAAGGCATACTTCAACCTGACTAAACTTGTAATTAAAATCGGAGCAAATTTTTTTTCTTTCGTTCGTCGAGCATTCTGCGAATGAGATCCGCAATTGAAACGCGATTAAAACGGAATGCACCTCGAAACTAATCGGTTTCCGTTGTTGTTCCGACGAGAAATCATATTATTCGCGTTTTTAATAAACGGAGGCACGAGATATTCGCAATACCTGTTACACGTAGCGTGGAATACATTTAAAAATATTATTCTTCGTTTGAAAAATACGGATTAGGTAATAATTAGAGAATTAGGTAATAATAGAGAATATTCATAGTATCAATGTAATTGTATTACGTTATTTCGAGTTATGATTGGAAATAGAATATGTCTACTATTCCATATGAGATGAATGAAGACAATTCGATAGTTTGTGTGGTTGATTTCGATTTTATAATAGATGATCAACACTTTTATTATTATTAATCTCTTTGTATCGGTAGACGAAATCTATCTATAGATGTGGCATTGTTCCAATAATGAAATTATTTTTAGAAAGAAATTCGTGAAGAAGTTAAAAATAATATTCTTACAGATCAATTTTCATTTCAAGAAAAACGAGAATAAAAAGGCCTAAATAAATCATCCACGTTTGATATAATAAGAAAAAGTTATCAAAAAGTTTAAATTTCTCTCAAAAGAGATGAAACAAAAGTCGTTCCATATAGAACGTTTAAGCAAACATTAAAATTTATCGTGGATGACGACAGGAAAATGGCGAGCTTCGCTATAAGCCGAGCATGAAACAATTTCAGTCGTCTCGAGCTCTTATCGTATTTTCTTGGCGGAAGAACCTCTTACTTTCTACGTAGAGTGCTCAGGAATACTCTTTCGAACCTGCTCCATAGCTGTTGTTACTTTTTCACATACTGGAAATAATAGTTAGTGTGTTTTATGCACATAGATATTAAGAAACTGTTTTAAAAAATATAGTAAAATCTTTGATGAATTTTTTTTAACAATCAATTTTTTTGCCTTATTTTGCTCATGAAAATTAAATTTTGATTAATAAATTTAATAATTTAAAACAAATTCTTTTACATTTCTTCTATTTTTCTTTTGATTAACTCTGTTATAGTCTTTAAATTTTTATGTCTCAATCTCGTTCTTATATCAATAAATATAAACATTCTTAATATTATAAGAATTAATTTTTAAGGAATTAAAAAGTCACAGATTTTTTTCAAAACTTTATAATAAAAATACAGCATAAGATTTTTTCAAAACAATAATTTCATTGTTATAATTTTCGAGGGAAAATATTTTCTTTGTTTTTAATATTCAGTGATACAAGTTCAAGTGAAAGCAGCATTCGACCGTTTCATTTCCTCGGTTTAATTGAAACGAATTGTTTCTTAATTGGCAAAATAAACTCAAGTTTATTATCTTCCCACAATTCTCAGTTTCTCTATTTGATATTCTTTTCCCTTCGAATTTTCGTGAATATAAATCATCCAGATAAAAGAGTTATTACTTTTTTTGAATCCAACTTTTCCCTCGATCGATGTATTTCTTGTAGGAGCAAAAATAATGTTTTCAAAAGTACAGGATAAATCTTCATTGTTTGAGTCACGGTCAGTATTCATAGTTTCCTATTATTTCATTCACGAACAAAAACCATCCCCATCAATTTTCGACACTGCATTTGTAAGCATGAACACGTCAGCTCCAAATATACGATTATATCTTAATATTGTTTTCAAAATACGAAGTTTATTTTCAAGTTATCATGACAAATAACAAAATTTTGCTGTTTTGTAAAAAATTTTATTTGTAGAAAAAAAACAGAGATCAAGAAAACTTATTAGAATCATCTTAAATTTATTATGATCTCTCTTATTCTTCTATTATTTATTAAACTTTCTAAATTATTACATATATATAATATATTCTCATATCCAATATTTCCATATAAATCAAAAATTATAATCCATAATTAATTTATAGGAAAAATTTTGTAAGAATAAAAAATGATACATAACTATTCTATTCAAGTTAAAATTTACCTTAATCTCCCTTTTATTCTCAGTTGAGATTGAAATATAAATGTGACGATTCTTTTATTACAAAAATTAAAACATAATAAGCATCTTTGAACGAGTTCACATTTTTTCTCTTCATCATTGTTAATAGGAGAAATCATTGTTAATAGGAGAAATTTTTTATTTGTTGGATTCTTAGACACCAATAGTACTTGTAATTTAAAAAAATTTTTTTTATATTTTGAGAATGAAATTTTTAAAAGATTAAATTTTGATCGAGAACATGATTAAATAATTATATCTATTTTTATAGAAATTTCAACGAGAGATGATATTTGTAAATGTATAATAATATTTGCAATTAATTTTAATAAACTGTATTTATATTCGTATGAAAATATTTGAATTGGTTTGTTATGATTTGTTTGACAGAGATCAATTAAATGTGAATTATTATGCATTGAATATAAATTTAATACGAATTAAATATAAATTAAACTTCATAAAATGGTATCAAATAAAATTACGTATTAAAGAACGAAACGTTTTTGACATACTGCATCCTTATATATAAATAATACTTTTAATTACCTTTATAATATTCTACAATATCGCTACCATATAGTTTCCATGACATTCATTTTGTAAATAAAATCTCTTTAATCTTCGTCTCGTCGGTCTCTTGGTTAATAACGCGATCCAAGAACAGAATTTAATCAAAGCGAAATATTCAAGTAATTCTCTCTTGAATTTACACATAGTGCAACGTGCTCTCTATATTGATGCCATACTTATATATTAACTGTTCTAATGAACACTAATAAAGAATAAAAATACAAAAAAAAAATTCAAAATCAATCTTTGAAGTAAGAATTAATTAAAAGTAAGAATTATTAAAAATAAAAATGTATTCTTTGGAAGGGAGAGCATAAAATTGATATGATACAGAAGAAAATAATATACAAATATCAGCCATGTGTAAACAAGTAGAATGAAAGAAGTCACTAAGATAGTTACAATCAGATAAGTAAGACGAGATAGTTATGATTAGACAAATGGAATAAGAAGAAAAAGTAGAATCTTCGTTTGTAATCAAACAAATGGAATAAAATTGTCTTAGTCATACAGAGTAGAACAAGGCGGTCATGGTCAGATGGGTGAAAAATGAATCGTGGGCACATCAAAAGAAAAGATAATTAGTAGTCAAGTTAATCAAGCTCTCAATAATATTTTAAAATTATTATTAATGGGTATATATATTTATAATTTTATTTTATAAATTTTTTAATCTTCTAATCTAAAAGTCGAATAATTCAGATTTTTATAATTCAAGAATTCACGAATCAAACGTATATTCTTAGCAAAAATAGATATAATATTCGCAAATCAATCCATTTACAACGATAATTAGCAGAATTTGAAATAATTGGCAAATCGTACATGTTGAGAATGTTTTCAAAAAGTTATCATCAACTTCCAATGCGAAGAACAATGAAGCATTGTTCCCGAATGTGAAAAATAGGAAAGTTTTCATCTCGAGTATTCTTGTTTAATTAATTAATCTTTAATAGATTTCGATCAAGCAAGTAGAATTGAAATTTTACTCGAGATATTTTTATTCGAGTAAATGCAAACAGTGTTTAATAAATTCGTCGAAACATTGGAATACAATACGAGAATAATACGAAATATTTTTACGTTACAAGTTTTCATTATGGATGATGAAAATGTATTATATATTCGAACAAATGGAATACATAATGCGTATTAAGAAGTCAGGAAAATTACGTATTTCATCTCATGAAATGAAAATGTATATTAAATAAGCAACATAAATTAAACAGAGTTATTATCTATAGTTAGACAAATAATGAACTGTGTAATTATTCTTAATCAAATGGATCTAGATTGAATAGACGTCGTATAGACAAGTCGAACAAGTAGTATAGATCAATAGATCGTGCGACCACTGTATCTACGTAATCAGACAAATAATGTAGATTGGAAAATTCATTTTAGAAACAATCTGAAGAGAGAAAAATCTATCTTTGAATAATTTTTCTGATGTAATATCGATTCAAATCGTAAGAACCATTACCATGAATGAATTCATAATATAATATATTCCATTGCATATTACTCTATCGCCTTTTATATTCTGATCGCGATATTGATAGATCAATCAAGATTCTTGTAAATTTTCGATATTTTATAACAAATGTATCAAAGAAGAATCGAATTTTTAAAGGCAGTCAGTTAATTTGAAAAAAAATTGCGAATAAAAATATACGATGATATGAATCATACAATAAGAAAATTTGAAACTTCCTATACGATATAATTTTTAGCTTCGTATTTACATGTAAAAATATTATATTTGCAAAAATGAATTCATTTAAAAATTATTTATATATACAAATTAATTTCATTTTCATATACATTTAGTAATACTTTTTATTACTAAAAGTTCAAAATTATCAAATCATTTACAATAAAGAAAATAATTTAAGAGCAATTTTCTTTCCTTATTTTTCAAAATGTTTCATTTGTTATTTTAAAATTCTATTAAAATCTTGTTCATAATCAGTTTGTTCAAAAATAAGAACAAGATAACAACGATATAAAAAATTTATACTTTAATCTCTTAATTGAATAATTTTTTGTTAAACTTTTTTTAGGTTGTTAATTAAAATTTTTTTTAAAGAAACAGAAAATTTACTCAGAGCATAGAGAACTATCCTTTACGGAACACTTGTTCACTTTTAATTAAAACATTGATTGATTTCGCGTTCTCGAGAAAATTTTCGATTTCGATAAAATTTTTCAAATTCCTATGTGATATAACAATCGTCTCATTGAGATCGTCTCAGTGTGGCGTTTTTTTAACAGAATTTCAAAGCGAGGAAATAGCTTAATTAACAAATCAATAAATCAACGCCATTCTTCACAGGTCAGGATTTTTAATTGGCAATGCATTTTTTCCCAGAATGTGGAGCAAGGTTAAATGGCGGAGAAAATAATAGAAATGGGTGAACAGATGTAGATAATAGGAATGGAAATACATATTTTAATATATAATTTGATTAAAATTTAAGAATAATTCTTTTTTATTTTTTTAATCTTATTATTAAATTATTGGAAACTTGTGGAAGTCATATATTTATATCATATGTATTTTTTAAAATTTCGTTTTTATCATTTTGCAATTATTAATTTCAAAGTTTTATATTATAATATTAAACATTATAATCAATTAGAATTCTTTCTTTATAGGTTTATATAAATAGGAAAAATTTTATTTATTTGGAATATTAATAAATACGAAGTAGAATAAGAATTAGATATAAAAAAATTAAATATTAAATACTCTCTTTGAAGGAAATTCTCACCTTACATACAATTTCTCATCTTTTGAAGAACGATTCTTCACTCTTGATTTTTCTTTTTTTTTTATTTCAATAATATCATCATTTAAAAGAGCTCACATGCATAAAACACATTCTTGCCACGTGTAATTTAATTTCCACGTGGTATTCATAGCTTGTACGAATTTTATCATTTTTCATATTTTTACATTTCTTAAATTTCTTGAATTCTATGCAACATGCATTACTTTCAAACGTCTAACCATTAATATAATATAATACAATGTAATTTCTATTTAATTTTCTCATTAACAAAAGAAATTTTCCTAATGATTCAATAATGATAAAATGATGAAAATTAAATCCTTTATTTCATTTATATGAAATTTCTGACCTGAAAAAAATTCCATGTCTTCTACGATCATGATATATTCGATAAGAGTTATAAATTGAAGATTAGAAGAAATATAGCGTGATAATTTTACAGAAATGATGTACGATGTTTTCTGAAACGTCAGATAAGGGAAGACATTAATTAACGGAATGACATTTATTCTTTGATAACTTTTTTTCAAAAGTTACTTAAAAGAAGAGGTAAGAGTAAGAGGTTTTATCAAGTTTTAACAAAGACTAGATCTAAACCTAGTTTTAAAAATTAATTAATGAATCTGATAAAATTTGATAAATTTTTGTTTTTGATAAAAATAGGAGATCTGGATATCCATTTTTAATTTAATTGTCGTTTAAAATAAAAATGATTAAGAGAAATAAAAATAAATTTATTTGTTTTCGAGAAAAATATATTTATTTAGATCGTCAATTGTATTTCTCTTTTAAAAGTTATTCATATATTTAAAGTTTTCAGTGACTAGGATCCTCGTATTTTTGCGATTTTTCTAGACTATTCAAGTCGGTTCTGTTGTTTCAATTTTTTTTTTACGGATTTCTCAGATTGAATCTATGACAAAACAACTAAAATGCATTTTTTTTGGCTGCACGATATCAAAGGAAATTAAAAAGTGGTAATAAAAGGATTCGTAAGGCAACGAATAAAAAAGAACATCGTCAAGTTTCTTTCATGTGGCTGCATGTTGAAATTATATATTCAAACTTCAATGGAAACTGGAACACGTATAGAACAGTATGATATTTTTGTTCTTATTTTAAAATGATACTAATTGTAATCTATAAAAATTTCAAGATAGAAAAAATTTCGTCGATTCTTAATTTTTAAAATTTATATAAGTACAATTAGAGAAACTTAGTAAAAATTTATTTTATTCATTAAATATCACGATATTTACTTTACTTTAAAAATTTCATATCTTTCTGCATATTATACATATGCATATATATTTTGTATATTTTTATACATTTAATTTTTCTATAAATGCATGAACATGCGTAATCTATTTGTTAATGTTTTGGAGGATGTATATATATATATGTATCGTATTTACTCTATTTTATTGGTTTTAATGCTTGAATAACGTTGTTTGCACAGGATATTTGAAATTTCATCTTCCAAGTGCATCTCCACAAGACACATTTTTCGTCATTTCTCCTATTGCAATTTTCCAGTAATTTCTTTCAACTTTCAACCATAAATACGATTTCGTTTGGCTTCATGTGTACACAGATTTGCGGATGACAAATTTAAAAGATTGAATGTATCGATATTTATTTGGTACACAGGTTTCAACGCGAAATTGCGTATAATATTTATATACCGTAAATATTTATATAACTATAAAAATATTCGTTTAAGAGCATTCTCGTGTTAAAAATAAATAAAATAAAATAGTCAATGATCAATTAGTTTCATTATTTTTACTTTGTTACAAGGAATTTAATATTGAATAACTTCAAAAATTTATCTATAAAGGAATATCTAAAGCTTTCAAATGAAAAATGTAAAAAAGCAAAATTTATTCCATAAAAAATTAATATAAAATATCCAATACAAAAAAATATTTTGCAATTCTAAATCTCCAAAAGCACATATAAGTATATATAAATATACATTTATATATATAGTGTCTTTTAAATCTTCTAAAAATTTTTATAAATTTAAATGGAATAAATAAAATAATTGACGAAAGATTAATTTTAATATTTTTTTTTTTTTTTTAGATTTTGAAACACAACCATTATCAATAATTTCAATGACTCGTAAAACACGGTTCATTGATCCAATTCGATTTTTTGCCATCGATATATCCGACCGATTAAACATACATTTACCGATTACAATTTGTAATTATAGATTCCAGAAATAAATGAGTTTAAATCGAGAATCGATTTCAGAATTCAGAAATTCATCGAATTTTTTGAAAATTAAATGAATTTCACCGAAAATTCAAAACTTCTTCGAATGATATTACGTTATAAATCAAAAAGCTTTTTCTGAATTTTATTTTTTCGTCTCTTTTTTTTCTCGTATTTTTCTATCTTATTTTTCTCCTCTTTTTCTGCTTCTATATTCTTCTTTTATACCGTGCTGACCTAAATCGTAAAACGCATGTGTATATATGCATTTATTTTGCAAAACGACAGGTAAGTATATAACTGTGTAATGTGTAACTGTGTAAGTATGTAACTGTATAATGTGTAACTTTGAAATCGAAATTCCTTTTTCGGAACGTAATGTTCTATTAACTCATTGAACGAAGTTGTTTGTTTTTGCTTCTACTCTAATTCTCGTTGAAAGGATGTAATTAATTGAGAGAAATATTCTCTAGTTGATAAAGATTGAAAAATACTATGAGTGGAGTAAAGTTTGGAATTACTAGAACTTGATAATTCATAATTTAAAGTCAAGCTTGTATTTCTGTTATTTTAAAGTCTTTTTAATTTAGAAATTTATCTAATTAAGAGAAATTATTATTAATATTTTTAAAATTAATTTCAAATTTATAACAAAATAACAAACAGTAGCTGCAATTGGAAATTGTTTCCAAACTTTTGATCAGTAATGCAATGAAAATTGTAAATATGGAATATTACAATTGTGATATTAAAATTTCTATCTCTGAAATCTGCCTTCATAGATATTCGTGTTCCAGAAAATTTTGTTCATTCTAATCCATATTTTTTAAATCTTATTTTATTTTTCTAGAATTTAATACATATATATAATAATGCTTAATTGTTGTATTATCTCTTTATGATCAAAAAAATTTATTTATAATAATTTATAATTTCTGTTTTTTATTTCAGAATAGTTATTGATCAGATCAATACTACTTTTTTCTAGACAAACGAAATTGAATTAAAGAGGATTAGAATATAAAATAATTAATCAGATTTATAAAATATAAACTCTTTTCCAATAATCTTTCTAATTCAAACTAATTTTATTTCAGGAATTTAACGTCGCCAAGGAACAGCATGCGGTGCAGCCATGTTCCTCCGTGGTCGTCGAATCAGGTAAAATTTTTTATCCATCTTAATCTTCTTTTTACTCGTCAGAAAATCAGTATGGCACGAACATTTTAATCCTCGATAATCTCACCATATCACATCTATTTTCCTTTCAAAATTAGGTACCGATCGATGAAGACATTCCCTTCGAGCGATCTTGTCATCCACGTCACGCTCTAAAACGAAAACCGGAAGTTCATACGCGCGCCAAGTAATCCCTGCCCGTCGCCTCGTATCAAACTTGTGACCGGAACGTGCACGGTTTAACGATTCCCTTTTATTCACATCGAAATTGTAATCCCTAAAATCCATCGTACAGCGCCTTAGAGTTAGTGTTCCATATAAAATGGCAGCATTGCAACGGGTTAGCACAAAGTGGATTATAGAAATTTACGAGGGATATTAACGAACTTGGTAACGAGGCGATCTCTGGGATGGTCGATTATATTGGAATGATAATTTTTTTGTTGTCGTATGACGTTGATTAATTAACGCCTTTTTTTTTCTAGGTCATTTTCCTTTAACAGATAGTTAATTTCTTCGTGGCTATAGAATTCGTGAAGTTTGAGAAAAATGAAATGGAAAGAAGACTCGTTATTAATGTATGCATGTCAATTATACGTGAATGAAAGATTAAAGTCTTTTGTTTGTTGAAACAAGAGCGAGATTGAAACATAAAAGTTCGAGGACTGTAGGAAAATTAATCATTTCTGCAGTAAAGCATCTCGCGATATATATTTTTCAATACGTATGTAAAAAAAAAAAGTTAAAGAATGTTGATTCTCCTCTTTGCATCCACGATCGAAACATGGATTAATTTTTATTTAAATCTATGGACGAAATATCTCGCGTTTTGATAAAAAAAAATTCTCATAAATGCAATAAAATTAATTTTAATTCGAAATAGGAAGTTTACCGCATCAAAGTCGAAGCTATCCAGGTGGTACCAGTGGATCTGGAAGCATGGGACGATTGTTTACAAGGAATTCATCGGTGAGCTCGCAGAGCTCGTTAGAAGGACCATCTGGACCATCTGGACCTTCTGGATCATCTGGATCATCTGGACCTTCTGGACCATCTTCCAGCCACCGTAGTACCACTACAACGCAGATTCGATCGTGTGGACTTGATGGACGATATCATCATCGCCCCGATCCCTTGCATGCTGCTTCGTCTTATCCACCGAGCAGAAGTTCGAGGTAAAAAAAATTCAAAATTTTAATTAACAAGCTAAAAACTATTTGAAAATGACGTGAAAATGTTTAATTTTTATTTCATTCATTTGTATAATCCTGTGCATTAAATTATTCAATTTTAAAATAATCTTAAAATAATCTTGGAATGATCATGAAAAATTTTTTATATTATATATAAAGTCTTAAAAAAACCTTCTACTTTTTTTAATACTTATTATTTTTAAAAAGTTATTTTAACGGATACAAATAAATATCCTGTATATATAATATAAAAGAGAGTATTCCTTTATTAAATAAACGTTTTCATCAAATAATAAGCTTTCATCAAATCATTCATGAAGATTTTATTAATTGCTCAGGAATTGTTCTGGCATGGTGGGTTACAGAACTTTACTATAACTTATAATTTGGCAAAGTGATTCTTATGAAAGTTTTACAAATTCTTTGAAAAATAATTAAACTTTATTATCATAAAACAGTTAAACAAAAAAATAATAAAATAAATATAAAAAGGAAAAATATCAGAAAAGATATTAAATGAAAGATATCAATCGTTATTATCGCAATTAAATTTTGTTATCACATGGATTATCAGAGATATTTCAAATCCAAAATATAATTATTGTTCCTTCATATTTTATCACAATATATTAAATACATTAACAGTCATTTAAAAATACATTTCATTAATCATTGATTGAAAATCATTCATCGTGCTTACTATTATGTTATTTCTAATTTTGTTATGCAAAGAGAAAAATTGAAATGCACCTTGCACTCGATTCCTAAACGCACAGATCGCCATCACCTGGTCGTACCGCATCGCTAGATGCACGCTGTGGGAGTCCAGCCAGTTGTTCCGGAAGTCTTGTGAGCAGTAATGCATCACCATCTCAGAGCTCTCTGTCGTCTTTGGCAACAGGTGTGAGCTCTTCTTGTGGTGGTTCCTCGATAAACGTTACCCACGGAGCTTCCAGATCAGCTGGCCGAAGTCTTTCACCCCTTCTTATTCCACCATCACGCATTATCGGAAGGTGAGGCATTCTTCATCATTTCGTTATCCATATAAAAATTGTTACTATTAATATTTAATAGTAAAATTTGTAAGAATTGCTTTTGCAAATATTTTTTGTAAATGGATATTGTAAGGGTGATTGTTTAAGAGAATAATTTCCACTTTTGATGCAATATATGATGAAAGATAAATCTTAAGAGATATTTATTTTTAAATATATCTTAACATTTCTAAAAAACATATGTCATTTAAATGAAATATAATCATAAGAAGTCATTTAATAACTGATAAATGAAGAAAAAATTTTTGTTTTGTCTTTCACGATCATTTCTCATATTTTCATTCGAATATTTATCGCACGGATTATTTTTAATCTTTAATTCTTGAATGTAATACCTTTTTTTGTGTAACAGTGACGGTGGACCACCTCCTCCAGCTTCACCATTGGGTTCTATACAACCTGACCTCTACCAACGAAGAGATGGCCCTATTTATCTCAAAGCTCGAGGGTACCTGCAATATTTTTTCATTTAATATATATTTTACTCGTAAATATTCGTTTATTTCTTTTATCTTAATGCAACGAGTCATCGATTAATAATAAAATTTCTTAAATATTTAAAAGATTTTGTTGACTTAATGATTTAATCAAATTTAAATATATAATTAATACATAATGATTGTGATCAAATACAATTTTTATCAATAATATTAATTAATATCAAAGTATTGTACTATTTTAAATATTTACTTTTTTTTCTTATCTCAATGTAAGTCACAGATATTAATAAGAAAATCTATTGAATATTCAAAGAATCTTACTAACTTTATCGGTCAATAAAATTTACATAAAATCGTGTAAGAAAGAAATCAGACACGATTACTTGAATATCAGAAAAAAGCAATATTTTGTTTATCTCAATTCTTATATTGAATTTAAAAAATAAAAATTATTTCAAATTGATAAAAATTTTAAAAGTATGTATTGATTTAATAACAATTTTATTTTACATTTTTTATTTTCTCTTAACAAAATTTTTGAAACATATATGCTAATATCATGTTATATTTTTCGAGAAATCATTTTTGAAGAAAACAATCATGATCACAATCGTAATATTTTATTCTATACGATAATATAGATTCTTATCTCTACGTTTTATTATTTATCATTCATGTTTAATACATATTTTCGATCGAACGTAACTTTGGTTTACTTCGAAGAGATATTATTCGATGACCTACATGTCGATCCATTTCCTCCTTGTACACGCATAGCATCTAAAAGGATTGAATTACTGGATATATGGTAATTGGATACGAAAGCCATCCATTTTATTTGATCAGATTTTTAAACTAGAAACGCGCAGACGATTAATCTTTCGATTAATAAAAAAGAATACATTTTGTATTTCCTATGTCTATTAATTGAAATATGAAATACATATATAATTAAGCAATGTGTACACATAGATTCGCATTTATTATGAAATATACGGTTGACAACGATCAAATGAAAATAACCGCTTGATTTAACAGTGTAATTATTACATAACATTATCAATTCGAGATAGAAAAAGGAAACATACAATTTCATATTCTATTTGATTTTATCTGTTAAAATTGTTCTTTCATCAAATGAAATTTTTTATCATTTCTGTTGAAATGATGATGCGATAAGTCTTATAATTGGGAATAAAAGAACATTTATATAAACTAGACAAAAAATATAATAATAGACCAATTTTTTGTATTATTAGAAAAATGAATGAAATTCTATTATATAAAAGAAGTTATATTATTCGAAAAATTATTTGTATTATGATTATGTATATATATCGATGTAATTTATAATTGAAATTAAGGTATATAAAAAAAAAAGCTTTTCTACTATCGAAACATTATTGAATGTTACGTTCATTATAATATCAATAGGAAATCGACTAACGTGTATCGTGTTGATTGTAATTTCAGAAATGGAAAGAGTTTAGGCCGACTGCATTTGCGATTCAAATACGACTTCGATCGATCAGATTTGCATGTACACCTGATCGAAGCGCACGATCTGGCTGGAAGTGATCAAGGAGGATTCAACGATCCTTACGTGAAATTGATGCTCAATCCTGAAGTAGATTCGAGGAAACGACAAACACAGATATACCGTAACGAGTCGAATCCGTTCTTCGATCAACAATTCAAATTCCCTGTCAGTAACGACGAACTTCAGGACAGGACTTTAGTTTTACAGGCAATCAATACAAACATTATTACTGTATCGTTAATTTTTCTCTCTTTCTTTTTTTTGTTCGTGTATCTTTTCATAAACAAAATTCAAAATTTTTAATGATTGATTTTTTAATTAATTTTATTTTATTTATATTCTTCTTTTATTTTTTAATTGTTATATAAAAATTGTTATTATATACTTTTATATAAGATTCTGTTCAAAATGAAATTTTTAATGATTATTTTATTTTATTTATTTAATTAAATAATTTTTTATCGAATATAATCTTATCGAATATAGAATAAATATAGAATAAATATGTAAATAAATATTAAAATTTCTTATCAACGAAAATTTTCGATATATTTAATAAGAATTATTTTAAAAAATAACGTCTTATTAATTATATTAATGTTTATTATAACATGAATTATAAATATTTGTTAAGTTATATGTAAAAAGAAATAATTATTTTTTCAATGTTAAAAAAATAAAATTATTCTAACCTATTTAATAGGTGCTCGATTACGATCGTTTCTCTAGAAACGATATAGTCGGATCTGTAAAAGTACCACTACATATTTTACGATTGGATTCACCTACCTCGACCGAAGAAGTTTGGGGAGAGATTGAACGCGAACGAAAACCACCTGAACAAATTCAAGAAGTTCTATTATCCCTTTCTTATCTTCCAAGCGCCGAACGATTAACAGTTCAAATTTTGAAAGCGAGAAATCTATTTCCACCGCAGGTAATGATAATTTTCAATTTGCACAACTTTATTTATCTATACATATATTTTAATAATTTTATTACATATATTTTAATAATCATCGAAAGAATATTCATTTTTCAATTTTTTTCATTAATATTTAATAGTTAATTTTGATTTGCATGACTATTGAAAAAAGTAAGGTTATATTACCGGTTAATAATTTCGTATAATTCCGATTAATAATTTTTGTTTTTTTTGATTTATTTGTTTTTCTTCCAAATGAAAATTGATATTTATCCTTCTGTATAATAAAGAAAACATTTATAAACATATTAACTACAAGTCTTACAATTTATTTGTACTTCACAGGACAAAGAAACTTTAGATTCGTTCGTGAAAGTAAATCTTCTTTGCGGCGAAAAGAGAGTGAAAAAAAAGAAAACCGCTGTAAGAAAAGCTACGACAAGCCCCGTTTGGAACGAGGCGATGTCTTTTAATGTTCCTGCCAACTATCTCGCATCATCAGCTATCGAGGTAAATACACATATATGTTTCTATAATATTTTTTTTTTTTCTTTATAATAATCATAGTATCATGCAAACCGATTATGATAAGTATTTCAAAATACGAGAAAATGAAAATCAATTTTCATTGAGAAATGTGATTTAACTTGTGTTTTTCTTTTTAAAAGTATAATATTTCTTTTTATACTTGTTATTTTTCTATATTCTATATTCTATTCTAAGACAAAATATGAAGTCAAATCAAATTGTCAAACTGAAATAAATGAAAAGTATAATAATAGAAAAAAAATAATAAAATTAATTTCTTGTTACATTAATTATTAAATTAAATTCAATTGATCGTAATTTTTACATAAATCATTCTCATTGTTAGGAAATATTACTTTCGTATCACATATAATTAACCTTAAAATAGTTTTTAATATTAAATTCAAAATAAAAGCTTCGTTTTCTATATAATCAAATTATAATAATTTTATGCTTTTAAAATATTATTTCAATTAACGATTCATGAATTGTGAATAAATAACAAAATTCTACAGAGATAAACATGCGAGACATATCATATGGTAATAAGAAAGAAAAATCAAATTTTCATTAGTATAAAAAAAATTTAATTTTCAAATTTTATATCGTTGAATACAGCTCACCATTTTTTTCACTTTTTCTCACTTGTTGAAAATTATTCAGAAAATTAGAATAGATATCACATTAGAATCAACAAATATAATACATAAAAAAAAGAACTTTCAATGCCATTTCTATGATGCGCGATATAATATGTATCGCAACTTGAGAACACGCAATTTGTCGAGTGTAAACGAGTTCTATCGATTGCAAGTTATCGATTTGCGAGAATCGCCTACAAAACTTCGTAACAATTTTGAAGGAACCAGTTCTACGGAATTGAAGATTGATTGAAACACCGATTATTTATCTATATAAATTTTTAACGAGATTTATTAAACGAAATTTTAAAAGAATAGTATGAATTTGAATTAAAATCCTTAAAATTTCATAAAATTATTAAATTTATATAAAAAGAAATAATAAAGGAAAAAATTTTAAGAAAATCTTTGAAATTTCGTTTCATAACCTCAATGTTTATTACCAAATAATAATTTCAAAAATAAAAATTGCACATATAATACATAAATATATCTTATTGAATGAAAAATTTAATTCTGCAGAATCATAACGATGTTAAATTTTTTACATTTTATCTTCATGTTAATAAAAAAAAGCAAAATGTGTTCTTGTTGCTAAAAATTTACATACATTGAAATCGCGTGTTTGCATGTGAATCATGGAATATCGTTCGCGATTGAATGTTTTATCTTTTTAAAAATTCATCTTAGATTAAAAAACGAGAAAGATATTAATGACAATTTTTATAGTAAAACGACAGAACTATATATCGGTGAATAAATTTTGTGAATATTCTCAAATAAAATATTGACATGAAATAAATGAGGATCCACAGTAGTTTGCAAATGTTTTAAATTGATCCATCTCCTCATGAAATAAAAATTTCTAATTGATTATAATAAAATAAAATTTCAAAATGTTTCATATAATTATATTTTATCTAATATATAAAATCTTTTAAAGTTTGTGAATACATGAATACAATTAAATAGTATCTGTATATCTATACATATGAAAAAAATATTTCAACTTTCTATTTTTTTCTTTTCTTTTAATTATTTATTTTATTCCTCCTTTTCTCTTTATTTTATTACAAGTTTGCAAAACATCTCTTGAATTATGATTCTTTATTTGTTTGAATGAAATTCAATTTTTTATTAAAAGCATTAATTTAATGATAGAAGAGAAATTAAAAAAAATATATTCAAAAATAATCAAATACAATTTTAGTTTCGATATTAAAATATTTGAATAAAAAATGATCACTATAAATTCTATATCAGATGAAAACTTATTATAGTAATTAATAGAAAAATCATATATTTAGACAGATTAAATAGATTAAACTTACTAATCAGATTGTAAAATTCTACATATATTAATCAGTTTAATTAAAATTAATTAAAATTTTCTAGTTATAAAAATTAAAATCTTTTTATATAATCTACTTATATAAAAAATATTTTTATTATAAAAAGAATGTAAAAATTAAGCATAGTAAACGAAAATTAATAAAATTATTAAAATAAAATTTTTTGCAAGGTATGTGTGATGGACTCGAGCAATGAATTTATCGGAGGAAATGTGATTGTTGGTTCCTGTATCGTTGGTCCTGCCACAGGAGTCATTCGTGGAGTGGAAGGAAGTGGAAGTCAAGGAAGAGAACATTGGCTTCACATGACTCAATCGCCA
>NW_006263513.1:14018-21546 GCF_000469605.1 Apis dorsata | reverse complement strand
AAAAAAAAAAAAAAAAAAAAAAATTAAAAAGAAAAAGAATTATCAATCGATGTTTTATTCGTCATATATTGTTTTCCAAAGAAACAAAACGTGATCATGTGAAAATGTTATGAATGCATTTCTTTTTTTTTTCTTTTTCATTTTGTTGTTTTGTCGGATTATAGAAGAAGGATATAATCAGACAACATAATATATATAATCGGTATATGGTATATGTGAACAACAATAGTGTTATATATGTGAAACCATTTTTATGAATATATTTAAAATCACTAACAAATAAAGAAATCGCGAAAAAACATCATCGCTATCCAATTCAGCGATTTATAAGAATCCCTGAATCCTCGTGAACTGTTAATTTTGCTATTACCAAATTTTTCCTAAGTTTTTCTAACCTTCAATTATTTATTCGATTTATTTATCTAGACAAAAAGATATTATAACAGAATATTTTATTTATTTATTTAAAAGTGTTGCACTAAGTAAAAAATATTTTGAAGAAAAGTGAAAGAGAATTTGCCTACAAAGAAGGAGACAATCGTTTCATGTATACATTATATACGTATATACACTATATACACATACATGTATTTATAAATCATTTATTTCTACTGGCGGCTAAATGTACCTAAATATCAGAAAGATAATTATTCTATTTGCAATGACAAATATACGTGATAGTAGATAATCATATTTGAAACAATAAAAATTTTTCGTTACAGAATATATCATGAATACTAATGATACTAATTCAAATTATAAAAACATTAGTGATAGAAAAAAAGAAAACATGAAAAAAAATAAATAATATGGGTAATGATGTTTTAATATGTGATTTTTATTAAAGTCTGAAACTATTGCAAAAATGAGATATATATATGTACTTCCTAGGCCTAAATTTGTACTATGCAACAAAACTGACCTCAGAGAAGTACAAGACATGCATCATGCATATTATATAGTTTACATAAACAAATTAAAAGCCTAATGAAAACGATTCTCCTTCGATAAATACATATAGTCTAACCGCGTTATTGTTATTAATGTCATAATTATTTATGAATACATAAGCAGCAACAAAAAATGCAAAAAGAAAGTTACATGATATTATATAACATTTGTTCAAACATGGATATAAACGCATAAACGTTTTGCAAATAATAAAACGTATACGGATATCCGATATCTTTCGATATACCATTGAATAATAGAATATACAATTCTTGACTTATTAAATTCTTTTTTCACATTTTTGCTAAGGCATAGAACGCTATTGAAGAATAAAAAGAAGAATAATATATAATAATAAAATAGGAAGAAATCAAATTTTGTGTAAATTAAAATAACGAAGTCTGATTTATATGAATGAGAAAGAAGAAATAAAAATCAAATAAGAACATTTCCGACCAAAGTTTATCATATCATATATACTGATAATTTTGAAAATTCCAGAGCTTAGATCTATTTAATGTTAATTTTAAAAAAAAAGAGTTCGATTAAGGAACCTGCCGTATTAATAAATATTTTAGATTCATACTCGTGTACTACAGCGATTAAATGTTTTTGATTCGTTAGCTGAGAAAAGTGTTACCTGATGAAAAGAAAGAATAAAAATTATATGTTGATTATCATTAAGTATATTATAAGTATAAATATATGTTATATAAAAATATAATGATATATAACTACGTGAAACGTAACAATTGGAAAAATAGAAAGAAAGTTTGATGGGAAGAAACGCTTAATTAACTAGCGTGGTCCGAATCGTACGCTTAACTTATACTTAACAGTATTTCTATTATACATATATATTCCGCGTATCTTCGATGATACGTAGTATTTATATTAAAAGATATATATATATATAAAAAGATGTTCTTATATGTATACCATTGTCTTAAAACAATCATTTTGGGTGTCTAATACAGTACACGCTTTTAACATTCCAACATACTTGTAATAGTTGTGACGATACGTAATGACTATATAAATTTCGTGTTTCTGCATTCACTATAAATAACGAAACATTCTGTAAACACCATATTTGTATCGTATTTCTACCACAAATTTTCATGCGCCAATTTCAAAAATGATCTCATACATATATTAATTAATTCAGCTACTTTTTACATAAATAGACACCCTGTTGTTGGACCTGAATTTGCCTTGCATAATATGATTAAACTAAACGGAAACGTTTTATCTATTTCTAATGATTGATCTATTTATAATGATAGCAGTGGGACTATGATTATTGTACAAATACATAATTGAAGAATGAAATGAAATTTAAGATATTATGAGATGATCGAAACAAAGCAAAGAAACAAATACATAATTGAAAAATGAGATGAAATTTAAGGTATTATAAGATGATTGATAAGCAAGGCAGAGAAATAGTTTCCACAACTGGTTTTCTGAATATTTTGTCTTGTCTTATTAAAGAATGTACAATGTATCTTAAATGTGAAGTGTAATCAATATTTTCTTGTAATGTATCCTCATAATTCGATTTAAAATAAAGAATTACTTATTTCCGTCAGATTATATATTTCATATCGTTTATGTATACAAAGAAAAAAAAATAGAATGTAATTTAAAAGAAAATTTAAAAATTTGTAAGAATAGTATACATCTTATGGTTTTTATTTACATTTTGTTTTGTCACGGATTTCAAATTATGCCATATTATTAAATTTATATTACTATTACAAATATTATTTCTTTTCTACAATAAATAATACAAAATATTTCAAATTTTTTATTTATATATACCATGAGATCAAACTATAATATATTTTCTGCATTTGATGAAATTATAGGTCTATTTAAAATAATATTAAAATGCAGAATTCAGATTTTTTGTTAAATTATCTGTTGAAAGATCAACAAAATCTTTTGCACCTTTGCGTCGTATTGATAACGCAATACTTGCACCATTTTTATACCATTTGACTTTCACCAATACACAACATCCTATTTCTATATAAAATATAATACTTTATTATAATTTGAAAATTAATTTATTTTATGGTTTAATAAATAAATTCACATACCAAGTTGGCCTCGTTCATGTGCTGCAGCTAATTGATTAACAACACGTCTTTCTACTTCATATTTAATAGAACGTGCTCCATAATGAGTATCATATCCTTCAGCCAATAATGATAAAACTTCTCTATTCCATTTCAATTCTATTTTATGTCTTTTCTTTGCACGATCTGCCCAAGCTTCCAATTCTTTAGCAACTAATTTTATAAGTTCAGATTGAGAAAATGGTAAAAAATATACAATCTCATTTATTCTGCCTAAAAATTCATCTCTACCAAAATGTGTTTTCAATATTGGTCTTACCTATAAAATAAAAGATTTAATTATGATTAATTTTTAGTTTTTAAAAAATATTTTATAAAGAAATTAATATGTACCACTTCATCTTTAAATTTACGAGATATTTCAATTTGTTCAGAATCCTCTTCTACATCACAATTTATATCCTGTTTTTTCTCAACACGTTGAGCTTCTTCTCTAAGTTGTACTGCATGATCAGCAATTACTTCGCTTGCTAAATTAGATGTCATTACAAAAATTGCATTTTTACATTCGATTGTTTTACCTTTACCATCAGTAAGTCTTCCCTAAAAAAGTTCAAATTTTGATTTTAATACAATATTTTTAAATATCCAGTATGTAAAATATTTTCCAGAAATAACCATACTTCATCAAACAATTGTAACAAGACAGTAAGTACATCAGGGTGAGCTTTATCAACTTCATCAAATAATACAACAGCATTTGGACATTTTCTTAAAAGTTTTGTTAATTGTCCACCATCATCATGGCCTACATATCTAATTAATGTAATGAAATAAAATAATATTTAAATATTTTTATTATATAAATAAAAATATATATTATATTATATGATATAAATAAAGATATGATATATATAATGATATATACCCTGGTGGTGCACCAATCAATTTAGCAACTTCATGTTTTTCTTGATATTCAGACATATCCAATCGAATAAATCCTTCCTGCTTATTTTTATGAATATATGCAGCCAGTTGTTTAGCCAGTTCAGTTTTTCCAATTCCTGATGAACCCAAAAAAAGAAATACTAGAGGATGTTTTTCATCTATCCATCCATTTTCTTTCCTTCTAATAGCTGCAATTATAAAAAAAAATATAATAAAAATATTATAATAAAAAATTATTACAAAATATGTTTTTGTATTATCAATTAATAATTTTATAAAAAAAATATTACTAGATGCAACAATAGATATTGCTCCAGCTTGTCCAACAATGTATTGTTTTAAACGTTGTTCTAAGGGAAACCTACGACGTTCTTCTATTTCCTGTTTACAATATCAGGTAAAAACATAGATCAAAAATAGCACTAAATACAAATCAAAGCTTGATTTTAATCATATGTACTTTTTCCTTCATTATTTCATCATATTTTATAGCACGTTTTATAAGCATTTCTTTGAGTTCTCCATCTTTAGCATATTCTACTGCTCGATGTCCTGATTCATTTTTCATTGTTGGATCAGCTCCTGCTTCTAATAAAGCTTGTACACAAGCCTTAGAATCTGCTAATACAGCATAATGTAATGGAGTAAACCCTTTAAATGTAGCTCTACTATTCAAATGATCACAAAATTCTTCCTCTCTTATCATAAGTACTAAAAAGTTGTAAAATTTATGCAATACCTTGTAAAATATTAATTTGTAAAAATAAACAAATACTTATTATATTTTTAATAAATTATAATTTAGATTTTAATCTTTTATACCATCCAAAGTATGTAATCCTTTTTCTATAGCACTTCCATAGACATTAATAAATTCATCTTGAGCATTAACATCAGCACCATACTTTAATAAAAGTTTAACAACTTCTGGTTGTGAATTAATAGCAGCAAGATGTAATGCTGTCCAACCCAATAAATGACGTGTATTTATATCAATGCCTTCTTTTATAATCTATAAAGAAATATTTTGTTAATTATTAATATAATAGTAAAATGATTTCTTATACTTACACTTTTTAATTCTGGAATGTTACCATATTTTACAGCCCGAAAAAACTGTTTATCTATTAAAAAATAAATGAGAATTAGAAATGAATGTTTTATATAATAATTATATTTTAATTATTAATTCATAATAAAAGATACCTCTATAATTTTTTGCTTCACAAAGAGTTATAGTTATACCAATACCACTTAATAAAAATCCCAATTTTTTACTACTTTTTTCATAATTAATATTATATTTATTCGATAATATTTTTATTCTTGTTAATAAAGGATGGATTTCCTTGGATTTAAGCATATCCAAAAATCTATATAATGGATAAATATATTTTTCAAATTTCCAATGAAATTGGGCATAACCTCTACTATTTTGATACAGTATGGCTTTTATTTTATTTGTTATTTTTACATTTGTATTGCTTATTAAAATTGTTGAATATTTAGCCTCTTTTATAATCGAATAAAATCGTAAATTACACAAACGTGACATTTTATATATGTAGATTTTATAGACTAATATGCTTAAACCATATGATTTTATCTTATACGATTAACATATCTAATACTTATTACTAATACACAGACATATAAATTCATTGAATAACTGCCAATAGTTAGTAATCATGCAATAACACAATTTGTGTTATATTTACGTTTTTAATAGTTTTATTTTGAGATTATATACTTAAAATGACGCTTTTGTATATTAAGGAATACATCACGTAATAAACATTTTAAGAAACTGCATTGACACAAGATACTAATGAAGTTCTTTTATTTTAATCATATAAATATAATCATATAAGTAACAATTTAAATATTTATAAACTATATTTAATACATATGTAAAATATAAAAAAATAAAAATATAATTATATTAAAAATTATTTTTTAACGTTGTGTATATATATACATATATATACGTATATATATAATATATATATACATATATACATATATTAATTCTATATATAATCCTAATATAATATAATACTGTAAATATTTATAAAATTACATTTTTTTAACATTTATAATTATGATATTTCAAAATTTGTTTCATGACGGACATATTGTAATGCAAACCAATCATACCCATGTCCAAAGTGTGCTATATATAAATTCAAAAAATTTGAGAAAGTGATATGCAGATAAAAAAACATAATAGATCAATTTTTTTTAATGAATTCTTTATTTATAGATATAATAATTTCTAATCTTCTTTCTTGCAAAATATGTTATATATCAATTTATTACTCTCGATCCTTCGAGAAACAAAACTAACGATATCCAAAAGGAAGATTCCAATGGCGCATAATTCCAGAATGTTCCAGAACAACCATCTGACCAATAGGAATCGTATACTGCAGCGCCATGATTGGTGAATTTGCAGCAGAAGTTAGCAGAAAGAAGTAATCACAGTTACCGTGCGAAGGGCATTTCATTCAGACTATTGCGTGAGTGAAGAGCAAGAATTCAGAGAACTTGTGAATTCAGCGTATACAATAAGTACTAACGCGTATTCTAAACAATTATTAATCATTTATACATCCTTTTCGAGAATCGGCATTTAACATTTGATTTAAACACGATAGTTTATTCAATATCATAAAGAAAACGTACTAGTCTATCAGCCATGGCTGCTATGTCCGTGATCGGAATTGACTTCGGTAACGAAAGTTGTTATGTGGCTGTAGCACGCGCAGGAGGCATTGAAACCATAGCTAATGATTATAGTCTTCGAAGTACACCGTAAGTTTTTTTTATTATAATAATCATTTTTTAATATTTCTCTTTTTTAAAAAGATACCGGTATGCACCGGTATCTTTAGGTATTCTTATATTACTATTACTATAGTTCTTTTCGCGGACATTTACGTAAAAATATAAAAACAATTTAAAAATAGTATATAATTGAATTTTATACAAATAGTATATAAAATTAAAAAAACGTTATTTGATCATAGCCATTTATGTTCAAATTGTTTTATCTATTTAAATATATCGTTTACTTTTATATGACTAAGATGTACAAAAAAGTCCATAGTTATGATCCATGAGTTTTTTTTTTTTTTTTTCGAAATTGGTATAGTCATATAAAATGGAATCGATTTACGTCATTAATATAATAGACAAAGATACAAGATTATTACTATTAGGAATAATCTCTACTGTATAGTAAGCTCTATAGTAAAATATAGAAAATATTTGATTTCAATTTACCAAAATTATTTAAGCATTATATTATATATTTATATATATTACTTGTTTTAGATTAAATATATTTGATAATTATATATAAATAAATGTCAAAATTTGTTTTGTTTGTTATATCTTTTTATTTATTAATAAAATATCAAAAATATAAAAATTTTTAAATATTAAAATATAACAATTAAATATTTTGATTATTAATCATATTAAGATAATTTTAATTTTAGTTTTAAAATTTTATAATTATAAAAATTATAATTAGTAAATTT
>NW_006263513.1:8922-13358 GCF_000469605.1 Apis dorsata | reverse complement strand
TTTTATATCATAATTTTTTAATCTTATTTCTTTAAATATTTTATTAAATATTTTTCTAAGTATTTGAGATAATATTAAATTTGTAATTTTATATTTTTACTATATATATTTTCAATATAATAAAAAATATGATAAAAAGTAAATATATAATTATTTCTAAAATATTCAGATTATTCTAGAAATAATTTATATTGTGATATATACAGAATATATGTTTGATGTAACATTTATAAAATATGAAATTTTATTTAAATAAATTGGAATTAATAGACAAATATTTTAGATCATGTGTAGCATTCAGTGGAAAAAATCGAATTCTTGGTGTGGCAGCCAAAAATCAAATGGTAACCAATATGAAAAATACCATTCATGGATTTAAAAGATTATTGGGTAGAAAATATAATGACCCACAAGTACAAAGAGAGCTTCAGATGTTACCTTTTAAGGTAACTCATCAGTCAGATGGAAGTATTGGTATACATGTAAGTTCTTTTCATTAAAATTAACTTTTTTTTTATTATATTAATAAATTATAATGTATTTATATTAATAATTAAATTATAAAACAATTAAAGAAGGAAATATTTACATGTATTATTTTGTAAAATATTATATAAAATGTAATCATAATAAATATATTTTTAAAAACAATAAAATTTTTTAAATATTATATATATTTCATGTGATTTAATATTAACTAGATTCAATCTGGGCATTGTGCCAGATTTCTCACATTTGTGGGAGACTCATATCTTATTTATATCTCTTTAGAGTAGTTAAAACATGATGAATCACATTGTGTGTAATTTGTGCAATAAAAATAATAATGATAAAAGTAATTATTAATACTAATTATTAAATAAGTATGATATTTTGATTATAATTATTTCTAAATTTTAGGTACAATATTTAGGAGAAGAACACATTTTTTCACCTGAACAAATAACTGCAATGTTATTCACAAAATTAAAAGATATATCTGAGACTGCTCTTCAGACCATTGTTAATGACTGTGTTATTTCTGTTCCTTCATATTTCACACAAGCTGAACGTCAGGCATTGCTTGATGCTGCACGAATTGCTGGTTTAAATGTCCTTAGATTATTTAATGAAACAACAGCTACTGCTTTATGCTATGGCATCTATAAACAAGATTTACCAGCACCTGAAACACCTCCAAGAAATGTAGTTTTTGTTGATTGTGGATATGCAAGCTTACAAGTGAGCATTTGTGCATTTCACAAAGGAAAATTGAAGGTAATTAATAATTAATAATATTAATTTAATAATAATAACATATTTATAAAAAAGCAATTAAAAAATAATTTCAGACATAAATATTATTAAATTTTATTTATAGATGATAGCAAGTACTGCTGATAGTCAATTAGGTGGAAGGAATATAGATTCTATTTTAGCAGAACACTTTTGTAAAGAATTTCAGTCACGTTATAATATTGATCCACACACCAATCCACGTGCATATATAAGACTATTAGGAGAAGTAGAAAAATTGAAAAAACAAATGTCCGCCAATTCAACAACACTCCCTCTTAATATTGAATGTTTTATGGATGAAAAAGATGTACATGGCGAAATGAAACGAGCAGATATGGAAGCGATGTGTGCACACTTATTTAAACGCGTTGAGTCAACTTTACGTCAATGCCTTGAAGATTCTAGTGCGTTTTATTTCTTGATACACTTTGATTTAAAACATATATCAATTATATTCTAATTTACAATGTTTTTTTATAGAATTAAAATTAGAAGATATTCATTCAGTTGAATTAGCAGGAGGTTTTAGTCGTGTTCCTGCTATTAAACGATTAGTTGAAGAAGTTTTTGGTCGTACTGTATCTACAACGTTAAATCAAGATGAAGCAGTTGCTCGAGGATGTGCACTTCAATGTGCAATGTTGAGTCCTGCCGTCAGAGTTCGCGATTTTTCAGTGACTGATATTCAACCATATCCATTAAAATTAACATGGGATCCTACTCAAGGCGAAGAAGGGTATTTTAATTAATATATTATATATAATATTTCATATTTAAAAAAAATATATTTTTTTTAAATATTATATTAAATATTATATTATTTTAGTGAAATGGAAATTTTTGGACACAATCATCCTGTACCATTTTCAAAAACGTTAACATTTTATCGATCAAATCCATTTACACTCACTGCCAGCTATTCTGTACCACCATCATCATATCCTCAAACTCATATTGGTATGCATTTGTTTCTATTTTCTTAATAAATAAATAAGTAGTATTTTTTTTTTTATAGCTGATAGTATTTTTATAGGTACATACACAATAAAAAACGTAAAACCAACGCCGGAAGGAGAGCTATCAAAAGTTAAAGTAAAAGTAAGAGTGAACTTGAATGGCATTCTTACTGTTGTTTCGGCATCACTAATTGAAAAACGTGAACTCACACAACAAGAAAAAGAAGAAGAGGAAAAACAACAACAACAACATCAGCAACAACAAAATAATATGGATGTTGATCAGCAACAAGATAAAAAAGATAAACCTGATCAAGAAGCACAAGCAAATGAACCACCAGCACCTGAGGTATATATATTTATTATATTTCATTTTTTATTCAAACTTTATTATGCTTAAAATTATTTTCAATTAGCTTATATGTAATATTTTAACATACTTATAAAATTATTAGCTATATTTGTTTAACATTATTTAACTAGTAATGCTAGAATTACTAAAATCATATTTAAAAATAAAATTTATGGCAAAAATGATAGAATTAAGAAAAATTTATTTTTCTTAAAGATTAACTTTTAAACTTTTGTAGAAATATAGTATTCATAATATGCTTTGAGTGTCTGATGCATGATTATGTGAGTTTGTTGTGGTTTAGGTGAGCATGGATAAAACGCGACGGAACTCAGATGCTGATGATGGTGGAAGAGGTGCGAGGGGTTCTGCCCCTTCCTACTCCTCCAGGATTCTCTCTTGGCTCAGCTCGGTACGCGACACACTATCATTACTTGGACCCATATGTTAACTGAAACATGTGCAATAATTTATGACTTTTGCTTAAATTGTTTTATTGTTATAAATTATAATGATAATTACGTGAATAGCTTTTCGTGTGTAAAAATGGCATAAATTTGTTTCTTTCATCGTGTCAACATCATCAATTATCTGTTATATGATCATTGCAATCATAAAATTTAAAATATCCTGCATGATATAAGAATCGCGTATTATATATTTTATATTTATTTACTATTTTGAAAAATTTTTTTATTAATCATATTTTATCACATTAAGAAAATTAAAATCTGAAAATTTTAAGTTTATTATTTAATTTAAAGCTTGTAATAAATTGTATTTGTTCTTGTATTTTATTTATAGTATTTCGAATATTGTAAATTAATTAAATTTCATTTATGTGTGCTTATAAAGTATAAATTGTTCATGAATTAGAAATTTCCTACATATTGTAGTTTCTTTAGTGCATGACATTTAGTTATGTTTAAAATTTCAAAATCTGTGTCGATTTCTTCTGCAAACTCGGTTAATAATATGCGACATATGAACGAAAGTAATATAATTAGAATATTTAATTCAATAAGATAGAAATTAATATTTTTGTATTTATAAATATAAACATGCATAATATAATTTCATGTAATGTATATGGGTCCAAGATACAGCTGTGTCACGCCGTGCTGTCTGTCTTTGCTCAATTATTCCTTTCACTGGGTCGCAGAAGGAAAAGAGACAGTAATATTTAATAATGCAATAATCTTTAATAAATTGCTAAAATTGTGAAGGCAGGCAATGCGGTTCGGTTTTCAATTCGTATAATATTTTGAATTATAACAGTTATCTTTATATTAAGTATTATATTATTTGACATACTTTGAATTAAAACGAATTGAAAATTACTCGCATAAGAATAATGCCCCTCTTTGTCCTCTGCTCATTTCTATCATCACCTGATTTCCAGCTTATGTGTGTCTTTCTTTAAAATGTTTAGTTATTATAATGACATTGTTATATTTATTTTATCTATTTTAATTATAAGTTAATACATTATTATTAAAATTAAATTATGTTTAAAAAATTTTAAAAATATTAGATGAGAGAATTAATATAAAATGTTCATTAAGATATATATTTTCTTAATGATTATAACAATATAAATAAATTTCAATAAATTTGATTGCAGAAATAATTAAACAGGTAAAACTATTTTATATCAATATTATATTATTTTTCAGAGCGATGATAAAAATGATGAAAATAAAGGTAAAAAGAAAGTTCCTATTCGTACTATTGATTTGCCAGTAGAAATGCGTGAATATGGACTTTCTCAACGTGACTTTGATGCCGCAGTAGAAAAAGAAGTAAGTTCATGTTTACTTATTACAAAATGTTACAATACAATTTTTAAT
>NW_006263513.1:2309-8691 GCF_000469605.1 Apis dorsata | reverse complement strand
TTTTTTTTTTTTTTTTTTTTGTTATAGGCCAAAATGATCGCTGAAGATAAACAAGAAAAAGAACGTGTAGACGCGCGTAATGCATTAGAAGAATATGTTTACGATCTTCGTGCTAAATTATCAGAAGAGGATCAATTATCTACATTTGTTACGGAAATAGATAAAGAAGCACTTTGTCGTACATTAGATGAAACTGAAAATTGGTTGTACGAAGAAGGTGAGGATTGTCAGCGACAAATTTATTCAGAACGATTAACACGTCTTAAGGTAAGTTACATTGCTTTCATATTAAATATTATTAAATATTTTCTGTTCAAAATCAAAAATTATTTTCTTTTGCTAGTCACAAGGTGAACCAATTAAAGAAAGACGAGTAGAATTTGAAGGTCGAGGTCATGCACTAGATGATTTATCAGCAGCTTTACAACTTGCTAAAAAAGGAGTAGATCTCATTAGAGCATCCAGTGGAAAAGATGATAAATATTCTCATTTAACAGAAGAAGAAGTAAAGAAAGTTGAGAAAGCAGTACATGAAAAATGGACATGGTTAGAAGAAAAACGTGTACTTCTTGCCAGTACACCTCGCACACAACAACCACCAGTTACTGTAGCACAAATTCGTGGAGAAAAATTGGTATATAAAATATATATATATATATAATTTTATATGGAAGTAATAAATTATTATTTACACATTTTTTTATGTTTCATAGACATTGGATAGTATTGTACTACCAATTTTAAATAAACCAAAACCTAAGATTGAACCACCAAAAGAAGAGAAACCTAAAGATAAAACTGGTGAAGATCATCAAAAAAATCAAAATAACCAAGGTGATGGCCATATTCAGACTAATCAGCAACAACAACCCCAAGAAGAAAAAATGGATGTTGAGTAACAATCATCCTATTTTATGTGTTTTAATGCTATTAAATCTATCACGATTAAAATATCGAAAATTATGTCATCACATAAATCATTTTTATCATGTCACAAAAGCGCCTGATATATTTTTAGTTAGCACATGTGATTGATTGTTTTTTCTCTTCTTCTCCTATCACAATCATCGATGTGATAAGTTTATGTATTTATGATGGACTGTATCATTAATTTAAGTATATTGAAATCTGAAGAATTTTTATCATAAATCATTAAAAAAAGGACATGTGTATGTTTTAATATAGTAATTTATGTAAGACTATTTCTTTCAAATAAATTATAATAAGTTAAGATTGACGTGAAATTCAAGATATGATTTTTTAAAATTGTTTCATTAATAGTACATTTGTTACATTTTTGAAAATTAACCATTTAAATTAAAAGAGCATGACATTTACAACAATCTTATTTCAATTTCAAGAAGTTATAAATATCTTATAATTCAATTAAAAAATTCTTCAATTTTTAATATGCTTTTAGAAAAGTGTAACAAAATTTATCAGTGGAGTACTCTAAAGAGTTTCCTGATTTCATTGCCAGTAGAAAGATTTAATACATTGTTACTTATAATATATAGGACAAATATTAAGTTAGAGCTAATAACTAAATTAAAATGTGAAGTAGTTAATATCGCTGGCGATCTTATGTATTTAATACAATAAGTATTCATTCCAACACTTTTTTAGGCCGACAGCGAAATATTCTGTCATATAAACTTTTGTTGCATTTACAATACTTAAATAAATTAATATTTCATTAATGAAGTTTATTAAGCTTGTTCTAGGATTTGCTAAAGCTTCGTGTGTTTAAAAGAGCTGCTAACCTAAATCGTGTACAATTTATGATACTTTAATATTATCGAAGCTTTGATGACATGAAATTTCTAAAAATGAAAAATTATAGTTAGGTATATTGTACATAATTAATAGTTTTTCATAAAAGTAAAAAATATTTTCTCGTTTGATCTGTGTTTCAATTAATTTGATATCTTTTTTTGCAATTCTTGCAAAGATATTATTTTATCTAGAATACTATTCTTCTTCATTGGTACTACTAAAAAAAAATCAGTGGTATATTGTTATGTTGTATTATATTAATTACAAATTCATTTTGTTATTTATTCTTTCTTGAAGATAAAAAAATACATGGCTTCTATTCAGTATCATTAGGGGCGGATTTGTACTAAACTTTTGTAATAGTTGTTTGTATTTCTTAATTTTTTTTAAAAATTCATATATCAATATATTTTCTACATAGCTATCAAAATTATCTGCCTAGAGAATTATAAATTCGCTCCTGATCTAGTACTGTGATCATAAAGTGCACTATAATTAATTTATCCATCTGATGTGATGTATTGAGGCACTATAAATTATAAAATGTACTACAAGATTTCTCAAATATAAAAGTAAAATATGTATAATGGAATTATATTCCATGTAGATGTATGTATATTGCAAGTTTGTGCTGTACAATATGCAAATATTGTGTGGGAATGCCATTGCTTTTTTTATTTAGTAATTATGTTTAATTAATACAAGTAATACAGATAAACCTTCCCTTTGCACAATTCACAGTATTCAATAAAAAAAACAAAATATCAACAAAGAAGTAAGCGATTGCAGAATGTAATGCAATATAATGTAACATTTTTTTCCGATAATTATACACGAATAAATATGTTATCCAGAAAGTGTATTTAATTACATACATATTTCAAACAAGAAAAAATGATTAATCTCGTTTTGTTTGTGTCTTTGATTGATCATCAAAATATGCACGATATATAAAAGATCCTAGAGCCACGTGTAATACGAGAATCGCAACAGCAGCTGAATATACGTTACTTGGCACATGATTAAGCCCCAATAAACCTAAAATGTATAAAATATATTTCAATAAATTTAAAATTACCCATTTATTGAAATCAGATTCGTAAAAAGATATAATATTAATACGTAATATAATAATCAAAATTATTTATAATTTAGTATATTCAATAATTTATATATACAGTGAAGAATGAAAGTTTTTATTCATTATTTTACAAATAAATTCACAATATATATAATGGGTTATATATTAAATAAAAAAAATTTTTTAATTTTTTTTTTTTTTTTTTTAGATAAATTTCAGATTTTAGAACTAGAAAAAAAATTCTAAATATTAAAAATTCAAAAAATGGAAACTGGAAACTGAGAGTTGACTTCATTTCCTCAAAGAGATTCTGATTGATTCTGATTTCTGATTGATAAAAAAATTGTACAATTCATTATTTATACTTATTATTAATATATTAATATTCTATTATATTTTACATAAAATTTTCATTAACATTAGAATTTCTATGTTATTTTTTTTTAAGTTAGTGTATAAAAAATTTTGTTCTTCACTATATAAAGCATAAAATACAAAGCATAAATTATAATCTATTAGATTAGAAATTTTAAAAATTTTTATAGATAATATTTATGTAAATATATATTCTTTAACATTTTTTCTAAAAAAATTATAATTTCTATATTTGCTAAATATCAAACATAATATTGTTTGCTTTCATACCATCAAAAATAAAAATCTTGCTAGTAAAAAATGACAATACAGGTAAGGCTATTATCACTACACAGTGAAATAATACTGTTTTAAAAACTTGTAATTCTGGTAATTCCTGAAAATAAAATTATGTATTAAAAACATTATTTAAATATATATAAATGTACATCATAATAAATTAAAATGATAGTAATGAACATACCTTGATATTTGCCATGATATAAATATAATTTATTACTTCTAACTCAAAATTTTATTTAATGAAATTCAACTATGATACAAATTTAACAAAATTAAATAACATATACATATAATATTATCATTATATTATTAATGTAGAAGAATATAATTTGATATTTATGTAAAGTATAAATTGCAGAAGAAATTACATAAAAAATTATAAAATCATTCTCCTTTTTTATTTATGCACTCTGTTTTATTGAGGAACATATATACAATTTTACATAAAGTATGTATAATCTATATATAGAGTTATGTAATTTCGTATAGCAAAAAGTTAAATTAATTTCTAATTTTAATGAATAAGAATGCAATAAATTCGTATATTCCTTATGTTTCAAATTGTTAGGTTATGTTATTCAATATCACATAGACAAGATATAGAATAGACTTACATTTTATGGAATTTTAATATGACATGATCTGAATTATCGATTGTGCAAAAAAAATTATAAATCACTATTATTATATTAATAATTATATTATATTAATAATTGAAATTCAAATTTAAAATTTATATTAATAATTATTAAAGTTAATATATATAAATTATTTTTTTTATATATTTTACATATATAAATTAATTTAAATTGCAATTAATATTGCAAGGAGTTTATTTTTGAGAAATCAGTTGATGCATACATTATTGCGGATATCTACATATAAATAAAATTTTATGCAATAATAACAATTTCTTTTTGCAAATATTTCGAAAAAGTCGATCGAAAATTGTATGTATAAAAATATTCAATATTTTAAAATCATCGAAATTGGAAACAATATAGCTTTTATATAATTTCATCTTTCAAAGATATTTCATTATGAATATATTAACACCGTATATAATAATTTATAATTAATACGTATATAACAATTTATAAAAAGATATATAAAAGAAGATATATAAAAGAAATGTATAAAACATATATATTCAATAAATTGAATAGATTTTTTTTAAATCTATTAAATCCTAAAATTTTTTTAATAGGTTAAAATGGTCGCAATTGTCTCTTATAGCAAATAAATTTTATAAAACAATGATGATCAAGAACAAATCTTGAGAGAAAGATAGAGTGAATAGGATAAAATTAGGGAATCAATATCATTTCTAAAATATCGTAGATGAAACAGAATAGGCAAAAATAATAAGTAGTAGGAAAAAGATAAAATAAAGATTGATTGTCACTGCCATTTTTTAAGTTATAAAAATATTTTTCACAATAAAGTAGAATAACAATTGAAAATCAATACCATTTTTTGAATACTTTGAAAAGAATCTTTTATATCTAATTTATAGCACTTTTTTTTTCTTTTATTTTTTAATTCTTATCTTTATGCTTTTCGAATGTTTTATAAATGCGACATTTATAAATGGCGTATGATCATAGACAAGATATGGAATATCAATTGAATACACTTTTATTATTTTTTTTTTAAAATTAAGGTAATTTTTAGGTAATTAAGATAATTAAAATAATAATAAATAAAAAATATATTACTTTGGTAGATTTACAATGTATCTTTAAAATGATGATCTCGTAAAACAAAATATACTTTGATATATGACAAATTTTTTGTCTGTTCTTACGTATAAAATGCATATTTCATGTACATTTATAAAGTATTGTAACAGAATATTTTTTTCTTTTTCTTATTTATAATTTTATATTAAAATTTAATTACAATTCTAAATATTATTAATGTTATAATGTTATTTTATTAAACCGAATCAATAATGTTAAGTATAATATTAAAAATAAAGAATCTGTGCTTAACACATAAAAATACACAAGTGAATTAAATATATATTAAATATATATTAGATCATTAGATCTATTTTATCTCGTCTATCGTCTATTGTCGATTATGTCAATTTTTATATTCGATTATATCAAAGATTTTTATATTTATTTAATTTCTTTTCATTCCAGTAGTATTATTATTTCATTCGATTCGATAATATCAAATCGATAATATCAAATTTGACACATAATGGTAATCGAGGCTACGTTGTCCCAGGATTATATGTTACAAAAATGCATTGAATAAGAAATCTATTCTGTATCTAATCCGTGGGTGCACATTCATACCTTTTCGTTAACATTTTCGTATCTAGTTGAAAAAGATTGTCACACTTCGCAATATATTTTATTTATGGACAGTGACTGAAGCGCAATATCGGCATTAGAGCTGATTCATTTAATTGTTTACAGGAATGAAGATTAAAAGTAATACGTTGTAGTAATACGTGTCACTGGCGAAAAAAAGTAATTAATTTTTAAGTATGGGATGTTGTTACAGTTTCTGTAAAGAAGATAGCGGTCCACAGGTAATGAATCATATTATTACAATCATATAAAATGTTTTGAAATTTTGATTTATCAGAAGTTAGATATATAAAAGAATACAATTTTTATCATAATTTCGCTTAATCAAATATAATATAAAATAATTAATACTCTTATATAATTTATATGAAAATTTATATAAAAATTTAATCAAACTTAAGTAAAAAAATGCATTTTTGATTTTAAATTATTTAATATAATTTCTCTGTTTATTTATTTTTTATAGAGTGGAGAAGTAAATGAAAGGACACATTTGTTAGTAGATCCTGTTAGTAATAACACAAATATACCTAGAGTACAT
>NW_006263513.1:0-1860 GCF_000469605.1 Apis dorsata | reverse complement strand
TATATATATATATATATTATAACATATATTATAACATTAGAAAAGAATTATGAAATTTTTTTGTTTTTTTTTCTTAGTGATGATTATGTTAACCAATATGCAAGTTCAGTACCCAAAAAAACAGATGAACAAAGTGCATTAAATAGAATTTTACATGAAACAGCTGCGTAAGTATTTGTTTACTTTTCTAGATTTATATGTTTATGTTATTTTTTTAATACAATTATTATTATATTATTTTATACAATATGATTAAAAATGAATTTATTATTATTAAAAATAATTAAAAAATTTAATTTCAGTAATGTGATAGATGTTGGAGCATTAGATTCGCACAATTTAGAACAACATGAATATATGGATAGATCACGTGCATATTCAAAACGTATAGAAGCTGGAGGTATTAAAGTCCCTGATAGTACATCTTGTCTACTTAAAGATGTCCCTGCTCCAGAAAAAATATTAGCAGCAGATCCTCTTGCAGCTGGAGATCATGGGCTGGTAAATATATATATAATATTTTTGTATTGTTATATGTTTAATGTTTACAATGTATTGAATAATTAATTTATTTAAATTTACTTAAATTTAAATTTTATTTACAGATTACAGAAATGCTCAATAAGGCTGTGACAGCATTAGAAGATGTAAATGTTGAACATAAGGAAGATTTAGTAGTTCCTTTCTTATCGTGATCTTTTGGCATTTCCTCAGCAAGATTATATCCTGCTTGAGTGAAATCATTGTACTATGTGACATTAAAAAACATGTCTTTTCAAAATCAATTTTCAATAAGTTTATCTGAATTTACTTCAGATTTTACTTGAATATGAATATTGATTATGCATTATAATATGGTGTATTATAAATGAAAGTACAGGTACTATTTCTTAATAACATGTTAAAGTGGCTTGACAGTTTCTGAATATACGAAATTGTTTTAAAATGTTATAAATTAAGATATTTCCAAATGACCAGTTTTTAATGAAAGAGCTGAATTTGGTAGTGCTTTTCCATAACTTATATATAATATTGTAAAAAGTTAAAACACTGTTATTAGTCTTTGCTAAGGTGTATATCAAGAAACAATATAAAAAGGCTATTTTGTCATAATTTAATAAATGGCAATTTACTTATAAATTTATCATTTTTCGTATTGAAATTGCAAAAATTAAATTTTATTGAATCAATAAATAATTTTTTTAAATTTTATCAATACTGAAAACATTTCTAACATAAATATGATAGATAAAATGTAGATTCAATAACAATCAATATTCATAAATGACTGAAATATTTACATTATTTATATTATAAATTGTATATTTTAATTATATTCACATTTTGTTTTTTTATACTATATAAATTTTGTCTCCTTTCTTATTTCATCTTTATTATATTGTTGCAAGATGTGTTTGTATAATGTCTCAAACAATCAAATTCCTAACTCAAACATAAATTTGTGATATTTATATAAATTAATGCTATTATTAATGTTATATTTTCTAATCATTATCACTCTTCTTATATGTATTTTCTTTCTCACAAACAAAATTTGTTAATTTTATATTTTATTAAATGTATAATAATTGTTATTTCACTTATGATTCTTTATTCATTTATATGCGTTAAATAAATGATAAATTGCAAAATAATATATTATTTATGAATAACAATTACTTTGAATAAAAATAATTATAACCAACAGTAATGTTCAAACATTGTATAATCGCACTTGTTATATTAACACATTGCAGCTTATTAAAATAATAAAAATAAAGTAATTAGTTTATTATTATTTGTATATAATAATAAGGTTTATTATTATTTATTATTTATATATATATATATATATATATA
>NW_006263512.1:62390-62623 GCF_000469605.1 Apis dorsata | reverse complement strand
GACAGCGTTCGATGACATATCGCGGAATTGCTGATCGATATCGACCTCGCCATAGGAAGAAAACTAAAGTTAAACTTAAAATAATCGATCGACGCTTACTTCGATTAATCATTATCGCGTTATATTAGTGATCGTATCGTAGAGTTACTTCTAAAGTCGTCAGATTTAGCTTTCGTGAAAATTTCTGCGACGCGATCTGCTTCGGGAGGTAACGATTTATTCGTGAGATTAAA
>NW_006263512.1:60009-62221 GCF_000469605.1 Apis dorsata | reverse complement strand
AAAAAAAAAAAAAAAAGTACCTTTATCGGTCGTCCCAGCCAGCTCCTCACTGTACATTGCTTTGGAACGTTACGTTTTAGTCCCAGAATGTTATTTTTATAAATAAAAAAAAATGATATATATATATATAAATGTATATGTATGTATACAGTAACGATATTATATATATATACATAAACAAAAAAAAAAAAAATACGAGAGAGAAAAATGGGCGAGAGTTGTACGAAATACAAGTATATATATATAAATATATATATATATATATTATATATATAGTGATATAAAGCGATTTTCCGAGCGACATGGAAAAAGCGAAAAAAACTTAGTCACTGTTTTTTACTATTTTTTAAAGAACAAAAAGGTATATGTCGTAATCGCGTAATCTAATGTGTAACTAAGGGAACCCGCGCGCTATTTATTTTTTATCATCCGTGAGTGTTATCTAATGTGTAATTAGCAACTCGTGTTGAGATTCGACGATCCGATGATCAGCGAACAACGCTTGAACGAAATACGAAATTCGAGATGTATCGAGACGATCGATCGATCGGGTGAAATCGCTGTCATTCGATCATCGAATCGAGGGGCGAAATTTTGTGCTTGCAAAGAAGATCCATCGTCGACGAACGGAAGCGTGATATCAGGCGCGACGAACGTCGAGCTCTCTCGACGCGCCATTTTTGGCTCGATGTTCGTCTCGAACCGATATAACATGAGAAAGAAGATGTTGGGTTAACTTAATTGCAAAGAGACAAGGTTCTTCTTTTTCCAAGCTTTTGTTTCTTTTTTATTTTTTATTTTTTTCTTTTTAATCGTATCATGGTTCTACGCCAAATATATAAGAAAATTTGTTAAATTTTAACGTAAATCGTAAAACGTCCTTTCAATCGAGGTTAAAGCGTTCGAATTTCCGTTTCCTGTTCAAAGGAATACGCGAATACAGTGAATTCAATATACTCTTTCTCTCGGTTCTTTTCTTTTTTTTTCTTTTTTTTACGTGTCATTTCCTTTTTTTTTTTTCTTTAATTTATTTCCCTGCTCAGCCGGGCCGGCCGTGATCCTTCTCTCCGGCAAATCGTACGTTAAGGCGAAAATAAATCTATAGGCGAATTATAAATAGCGATAATCAGCGTTTAAGGGTACCAGCGTAGGTAATGCTAAGCGTTACGAACGTTTCCTCCGACTTCTACGAAACGTAAATTGCTCATTCTTGACATCGCGAGAACCCATTCGCGCAGTTATCCTGATTTCTCCAGTTTTTAGAGATCCTTCGCACAAGCGTAGTTTGAGATGACAAGCGCATCCGGAAACCGTTTCTGTCCACGATGTGTTAAAGATAGAACGAAAATACGTCGAGTATGTAAATATATATATATCATTTCCATTTTGCCACGAAATTCTAACGTCTCGTTTCGTTTATTCGCGTCAAGCCAGAATAAAACCAGAAGTTTGTACTCGGTCGCTCGCCATTCGAAACATCATCCGGACAGTGTCGTGTCAGAAAAAGAGAATCGAATTTTTGGTATCTTAAACATTTTTCTTTTTTTTTTCTTCGTTCCACTTTTACATTCCTTCGTCGTCACGATAAGGAAACAACAATCGAGCGAGATATCTTTTTCAGTCAATTACAGAGCAACGCACCAAGTGTTGAAGTGTTAATCGGGTATCGTATCGAGTCTTCGAGATTTCGCGTCGTTTAATCAAAATAACAATAACTCTATGCGATTTCACAGAAGATTTCTTAAAAGAATAACGATACAAAATTGGAGTTGAACTATTCGATATGCGAAACCTTCGTGCGTCGTTCGTGTTTTTAATCGTGAGACACGACGATACGATACGCGACGACATTCCGAGTGGTGGATGTAACTCGATTAAAATTTCGATTCGCGCATCTCTGAATGAAAGCGTGGAGCGTGTTGCGATAAATTTTCGTTCTCTCCCTTGTGTCGTCGCGTCTCTCGCGAACGTCTCGAATCCGGCGCCTCTATCCGCGATGCGACAGAGTTTTAGAATTCTATGAATTTTGTACGAGCGAAAGGTCTTGCCCATGGAACGAGTACTACCTGGATAATATATCGTAAACGCAGCCACATTCCATCCGTTCGACTTGTCGTAATCGAAAGAGACGGAAGGGGATAAATGGGAAGATGTACTACTGCGAGCCAAGTAGACGGGAACAATCTCGAGCGCATTTGTGCCTGGATGAATA
>NW_006263512.1:58663-59701 GCF_000469605.1 Apis dorsata | reverse complement strand
TATATATATATATATATATTTTTTTTTTTCTTGCATTGACAACGTAACCGGCGTAACCGGCGGGCCACATTGAAAAAAAGAAAAGGAAAAGAGAACGCACCGGTTTGAGGATTTGTTGCGTGCGAAAGGGGAGAGGGAGTGTGTGAGAAAGAGAGCGAGAAACATTATCATTGGAAAAATCTCGAAATGAGGTGTACATAATGTAAATAGGGCTTTGTACATGTTGAACACGTTGTAATGTAAATGGGAAAAAAAAAATGAAAAAAAAGAGAAATGCGGTGAAGAAAAGTGCGAAAGAGAGAATTGTGTGTGCATGAGGAAATGATGAGAAAGAGAGGTTAAAAAAAAAAAGAACGAGAGGCGACCGAGACGATCGATGTGAAAACAGAAAAGAATACACTAGATAAGACAAGTTATTAGTAAGTAGTGGATATTACAGTGACTATTATCGTGATGGCGGATGCGTGAGGCGGTTTAACTTAAGTCCCAAGCGTAATTAGTTAATGTGTAAATAAATTAAGCGAGGAAGTAAAGGAAACAAAAAAAAATAATAATAATAATAACAAATATTAAATGAGAGCCCAAATAATCATTGGATATTTATAAACGATTCCATTAAAGAGAGGATATGGATAACAAATGGATGAAAAAAAAAAAACGAAAAAAAAGAAAGATCGATTAAATAATATGTAAGTTCGGCGAAAGAAAGAGGGAATGTAAAAATGATTAAATATGAACTCAAGCACTCGTCCCGTGCGTTAGGTTACTGTTAAACGTGAATGAATGGAAAGTTCATAGGGAAAAGAAGAAGAACACGAAGGTAGACAAACGCGGAAGAGAGGGGAAAGAAGATTGGAGAATAGAAGGGGAAAGAAAAAAGATCAAGAATGGAAATGTGCAAAAATTAATCAGATGGACAGATATACAATGCATGTTTTATCCTTAGCCGTTTTATAAATATTAACATCCTCTTCCCTTCCCTCCTTTCTCATCCCCCTCGCCCGTGATCTCGATCCTTCTCCTCTTTTCACGCGAGGC
>NW_006263512.1:55953-58629 GCF_000469605.1 Apis dorsata | reverse complement strand
CTCTCTCTCTCTCTCTCTCTCTCTCTCTCTCTCTCTCTCTCTGATCGATATCGACACACCTGTCCATACTGTCCAATTTTGATATGTTCCTTTCAATCGTATGCGCTGTCTCTCTTTACTTTTTCATCCTTGTTCTCTCGTCCGCAGCATCGCGTAAACGATTTTCCGAACCAGCCACAATCGTGTCGTCCCTCGAGATACTTAGCGATTAAGTTTTTATTTCGCGTGCAAAAAAGAGAAAAAGAAAAAAGAAAGAAAGAAAGGAAGAAAGAAAAAGTTTAACGAGAGGAAAGAAAGATCAAAAAAAAAAAAAGAAAGAAAGAAAAAGACAAAATGCATTGGAACGGTGAGTGAAAGGAAATTCAAAGCAATTGCGGAAAGTAAATCCACGAAAATAGGAACGCTCCCTCGCCACGGTATTCACGTATGTGCACCGATCATCCCTTCCCCACTCGCTCATCCTTTGAAAGTATTGGAATATTTTTCGAATCGGCTTTTTACCGAACTATTTTATCCAAAGACACGAAGAAGCAAAAAACAACGATCGAATTATAGAATTTTGAAAAATAAACCGGCGCACGATTCATGTTCACATAGAATTCGTAAAAATTCTGTGATCTTTACCATTTATGTTCCCTGTTTATAAGTGATATTTAACGAACGTGTTTATAAAGGAAAAAAATACACGGACACGGTTTTAGCATGTAATTACGCGTAAGTTTCCCGTGAATCATCGCCTGCCTGCGCACGCTACAAATGAAAAGGAAGAGAAAGACCGAAGAACAAGCAGAAGAAGAGGAAGAAGAAAAAGAAAAATACAAATGAACAAGAAGAATGTAAAATCTAGGTATCTCCGATCTACTAAGAGCCTCCGTTTCTTCATTTTTGTATGCTTCTTTAAGACTGTCTGATACAGGAAAAAAGGATAAATAAATGTGTACCAATCTCTGAATAAAAAAAAGAAAAGTCTTATTTTTCTCTAGTTTAGAAAATTTCCTAATTGTATAAAAAAAAAAAAAAAAAAAAGGAAATCAAAAAAAGAGAACAATTTATTTAATCCCCTGTTTCTTTTTACTTACTCTCGATTAATTTTCTAAAATGTTTTTTACAGCTTCTTCGTTTCCAATTATAGCTGCTACGTGTAAGATGGTTTGACCAATATTATCTGTAGCATTAACATCAGCTCCCAAATCTATTAATCGTTTCGTCACGATTAGATGACCTCCTTTAACAGATTCGTGAAGAGGAGTGGATCCTGTGGAATCTCGCGCATTCAGAAAATTCGAATCAAGCGCCAAAAGTCGGTCGACTAAACCTTCGTGTCCGTGAAATGCTAAAAAATTAGAGAATTCATAATTATAGATATTAAAATATTCTTCAATTTATATATATTAAAATACATAGCATAAAAATTATTACCAGCAATGTGTATAGCGCTTCGGCCATTATTGCTTCGATCATCGATGCATCTAGTAAACTGACTCACCAATAAATCGAACGCATCTTCATTGCCAGAACGACAAATCAAATGTAACGGTGTCCATCCGTCTTTATTTCGCAAAAATGGATTCGCTTTTGCTTTCAAAAGCGCGGCAACGCATTCGTATGCATCGTTTCCGGTTTTTGTACAAGCCAGCATGAGTGGTGTCCAATCAGCGCGCTTCAATGCGTCTATGGTTGCACCTAAAAGAAAATAATTTAGTGTTAGTAATATAAAAGAAAAGTAATATTGGACAGAGAGAAAAAAACACCTTTTTCAATTAAATACTTCACGATATCGTTACGAGCAAACTGTGCCGCCTCGTGTAATGGTCTTTTCATATCTTTATTGGCAACATCGACTTTAAAGTCTGGTTTCTCGAAAGTTTCATATAAATATCGAACGATATTTAAATGACCCGCACGAGTAGCAACATGCAAAGCGGTATCACCAGAAGACAAATGCCGGAAGAATGTCCAATCTTGAATATCATATTTGGATACAAGAGTTTCTACTCTTGATAAATCTCCACTTTGACAGGCGTGCAGAAATTTCTTCGATAGGTTAGGATCCGTCATATAAGTTTTTATTATCGAAGAAACGGAGTACACGTGAGATAAAAATAATAAAATGTTTTCATTCACAAAAATGTGAAGATTTTTAATAAAAAAAATTCTGAAAAACACTAAACACTCGAGAACACTGTAGAAATGATAGAGATTACCATCTCGTAGAGAACAACAGAAGTATAAAAGCTTGAAACAACGCCATCTACCGTCGGTATAAGTAGACGTTCAATGGCGCGAATCGATTTTATTTGCAAATAAAGTTAATTTAAAATATTTTATAATATAAAAATAATATTGAATTTTAGAAATATAAACATTAGAATTTTTTTTAATATTAAAACGCAAATTAAATTTCTATCCTTCGTATAATATAAATGAATTTTTTACAATATAACGATTTTATATAATAAAATAATTTTAAATAAAATTTTATAATAAAAATCGCCAAGGAAAACTTATAACGATAAATAATATTTATTTTCGAATGAACTTACGTAAGATAAGAAAATAATGAGAAATTATAAAGGATCGAGTAATGCTAAATCATCCAAGCATAAAACCGTTTTGAATGTAAAATTAATCGTGCGAAATTTAGAATTGACACGAATAATAAAAATCTCTGTAATT
>NW_006263512.1:53080-55576 GCF_000469605.1 Apis dorsata | reverse complement strand
TTTTTTTTTTTTTCTATTTTATGAGAATTTAAATAAAAAAAATATCAACAAATGAAATGTATATGCAATACACAGATAATCATAGATTAATTATTTATAAAGCTGATTAAAAAGCCATCAACGACGTCGATCGCACATCTTAATAAACCAATGTCAACGATTAGACAATTAGACTTCATTAAAATTAATCAACGTGAGGAAAATATTTAACCAATCAAAATTACAACAGAAATTGAAATCCAAGAGCTCACGATTTAGTTAGAAAGGCAATTTCGTTTTTTTCCGTAGAATTTCCATAACCGTTATGTCGACGCAAGATAACAATGCAAACAATTAACCATCAATAAAGCGTTTCCGGACTGGTTGTGCAACCGAGTATATATGGATACGCGATGAGCATCGTGCATCGCGAGAAAATCGCTTCACGCGAACGTTCAAGGTTCGATCAAAAGTATCCACCTTTCGCTTCGATATAATTGCCGGACTGAAGATGCCATCGTCGTCTCTTGTTATTTACCTTGCTGACCGTGCTGCCGTTCGCGTGGCCTATCGATGGCCTTGCCGCAACCTGTATTACGAATTATCTTAATTAATTACCGTTTATTATTATGTATACAAATCAAATAGAAAAATATCTTAAATATAACCGGTTAAATAAATTCTGTATCCCGATTTAAAATATTTCTAATGGTCAAAAATTGGCGCGAAGCGTAGTATCAATTATCAAAATCGATCGATTAAAATTGATACAATAATCGATACAATAGATACAGTGAAGAAGATTGCATGTATATATCACACTTCATAATAAAACGGAACTTCAATTTAATATTTTCGAACGAATATAACGAGTATGCACGTGTATAAATGATTGTAACTTGTAAGCTGCAACTTTCTGGATCGTTTGATTATTACGTCGGCTCGTAAAGCATTCGGATGATAGCCGTACCAGCCGTGCCTTTGTCAGCCATAACGCAGGCCAACATGGGTATAATTCACCCTACGGTTCTCGACAATCGATCGTCAATTTGCATACGATGAATCTCCTTTCAACTTGCATCGCATTCAATCGTGGTGCAAAGTTAATTTATGCAATGCGAGAAGATTGATACCTCGTGGTTACCGTTGTTGTACTCCATAAAAGCATTCTACCTTTCTAACAATGTTATTAAAACTTGTTAATCTATCCAGCTCCGATTCGTATCGGTATATACGATGGATAATATCCGATCGAAAGTTTCAGATCAGTACGATTCCAATATCGTGATCCTAAATTCAAAAGCTTATTACTACTATTATTATCTTTGCTTTTACGAAAAATGCATCTTTTGCCTCAGAAATATATCATACTTTTATTTCAATTACGTTTTAATTATTCCCATCACGAAAAATAATATTCGACAAATGTTCAGTGAACATTTTTTATTTTTTTTCTTCTTTGTTCTTTTTTTCTTTTATTTTTACCTGAAAATCAAAAAAAGTCATCAGCAAAAGAAGAACAGAGCAGGCAGAACAAACCTGTAATAACACGTCGTTTTCCCCAGTCTGGATAACCATAATTTCAGGCGAAATTGAATCTTTAATTGCACGGATCCGATATGACGACGATCAGTTGGCGCCAGTCAGAAAATAAGAATAAAAGACGCTCAGGCTCACTCGCTTCCATAGATTTCTTCTCCGCTGTTTTCCTTGCGTTTTCTTTCTCGCGTGTATCTGCGCACACGGAAACGGTCGCTTCCTATTCGAAAAATAACAACTCCGACTCGAGGTTGCAACTTGATTATCGAGTCGAGCGGATTAATGCACGACGATAAGAAAATCCTGCGTATTTCTTTTCACACAGAAATGAAATGCTCGAAGGATAGAAACAGATCCTTGAGCGCTATCTATTTCCGCGCGAGAAATCTTTACCTTGCACATCTCTGATTCTTATAGTTGTACTTGATCACGAAAATGCGAATCACGAAATTCCCATGAGCTTACGAAAATCCTTGGAATAATTGCCAGTGTGCATTTCAAAATGTGTTAAAAATCAGGGAAATTTAATGAGGGATAATATATGGATATAAGAGATGTATCTCGCAAAAAATATATTCAAAAAAAAAAAAAAGTAAATGCTATAATTCATCAAATTATGAAATTTTGCCTGAAATTGATTTAGAAAAAATATTTTCGAACGATGTAAATAAGAATTGGAAATTTTTACATTATGATTTCATATATCTATTACCGCGTTGTATCAAAAATTTCTACTTGTCCTCGCGTTATTTTTTCCATAACGCGAACACACGTGTCAACAAAGATTCTGATAAGCATATAAGTACGAATACTAAATTATCGCACACGTGTAAGACAGGATGTACGAAGACATTCGTAACACGCTATTGAAAATTTCCTGTAAATATCAAATCCAGTGTGATTCGTGCCGATCACGGATCGGATGAATCGATCGGTTGAATGTTAGTCAAATGTTTGATCGATTGGCATTGACCTTAA
>NW_006263512.1:47776-52887 GCF_000469605.1 Apis dorsata | reverse complement strand
AAAAAAAAAAAAAAAAAAAAAAAAGATCGTCGACGGATACACGTTGCGTAACGCGCGAGATTTCATAGGAATTAAGGAACGATAAGCGTGATCAGTGTGGCTCGTCTTGGCAATTGTTGCCTTCGCTGAAGCGCCATTATGGATAATCGCCTTCGAGCCGCGGCGATGCAACTAACGAGTAAAGAGAGAAAGAGAGAGAAAAAAAAATCACACCGCCCGCCAGACCGATTTTGCGCGCTTAACCTTGCGAGAAGGTTGAACTCTTGGGTTATAATTTCGCGTTCGAGAGTCACGTTAACGATTATTATAAGTAAGAAGAGCGCGGATGTTGGTGAATTTTAAACGCACGCGATAGGGTTGCGGCATTCAAGGTTTCTCTTTCCTTTTCTTTTCCAGATATTAATAATCCTGTTTTAAGATCTTCCAATTCGTCCACCAATCTCGTTTTTCGTTTCGACGATACGCGGGAAAATTTTTGAAAAGATTGATAATAAAACTAAGGAAATAGAATTTTCCTCTCGAACTTAAAAAAAATTGTTCGATCGAAGAAGAAAATAATAATTAAATTCGTTCGATTAATTTGTTTTGTTTCTCGAGAGGAGGAGGAAAAATACAAAAGGGTAGACACGGAAGAATCGTTCGATTATGTAATCTACGAAAGAATAATCGTCGACAGAGAAAAATAGACAGACGTCGTATCGAGGATCGAGACGCGGATCGAGTGGTAGATCGACTCCGATCTTCCTCCAAGTTCGTACCAGATTCTTCACCGTGCAAGTTCAAGGCTCCACAGAGCGATACGGATACCTACAAGGTCATCGAGTGTGCAAATACTGTGATTATAGCCGCGTACAGGTGCAACTACATTTTCATTGTCGGAGATGAGACGTAGCTGACGTAAACGTGGCACGTATTAAAAACTTTTTGAAACAACTTCTCGAGACCAAGTCGCTCGACACGTCTCGCATATTTGCCATAATAATCGTCGAATAATAATATAATCCAGTTCTGTGAACGATAAGCGCCACCGTGTTTTCCTTGAGTAAGAAACCGTGTTTCTCTCCCGAGCCGAGATATTCGATTAATTCCTACCGTTTCGCGATCGGCGTTGCTCAATGGGAATGACAGAATTAATCATCGACCGGCTTTATTACTCACTCGACCCCGAAATATCCAACGGGAGGAAAGGAGAGAGAGCTGTTCTCGGACGGAACAGATAAGGTATTTTCATTCATAAGCCGTGAATCTAGCGAGCTAGATCGAGGAACACGTCATACCGGTTTCCGATTGACCGCTTTTTCAATTTTATTTTATTTATTTATTTATTTTTTTCTTCCGATTAAATTTTTCTCACCGTGGTACCAATGACGTGTTCGACTCGAATAAATAGGATTATTAAACGCGAAATTATGGATCGAACTGAATCGTTATGCAACCATAAACGATTCGAACAAAATTAATCTCACTCCAATAAAAACGGTTTCCTTAAATTCGTCCATATATATATAAATTTTCTTTAAAATTCGATCGATTCGTTTCTCTTCGTCAAATTTTTGTCAAACGCTTTTTCATCGTATATACCATTCGCAAATCAACAGAGAAAGATAATACACGATCCGTCTAAAGCGCGACAATACCACACCGTACATCATATCCTGTTACAAAAGACGTGATCTAGAAAGAAAAGAAGAAGAAAAAAAAACTAAAAACCTCATAAATAGTTAACAATGGGCGCATTATTAACCATTGATATTTCACTTTTATTACCTATTGAACCTATCCTACCGACTAGGTCAGTGTTAGCACCAAGTTAGGATATCGGTTAGTCACCTTCTTTCTGTCCCTCCTTCCCCCCGTTTTGAAACAACGGGGGGAGTGTACAACGCAACGATGGCGTTGCAGATCGTATCGAAAGAATGGGACAATTGTTTCGAGGTCATGGTCGAATTGCACGCCGAGCGTAAATGTATGTCGTGTATATCGATTGTCATCGACGCGTATATATACGACGTGTACACGCGTACAAGAAGTCGCGAGCCACCGCGATAAAGTCCCGTGTCCGATGACACCGATAAACCGGATAGAAATATCGACCAGGGAGGAAGGAGGGGAGGGGGGAGGGGGCAAAGGTAACCGCGCGTAATTATGCGGACTATTCGTTTCACGGGTTCCGGTACCAGGGCGTATCACCTTGCAACCATTCGACCCTGTCGTTTCCAACGGTGACGTGACCATTTAACAAGTGTCTTTCGGTCGGTAGCTGAATTCCATACCTAGGTATAATATACTTAGCAAATAACTACGATTAATCGCGACCCAGTGAAACAGTGAGGAAACTTTGCTCCACTGACGGCTCGAATCCAAGTCGGTGGTCTCAATGTATGAATATCGTGTCGTCACGTCGAGTCACGATATCGCGTTATTATTACTCGCTCCTAAGTTCGAGATAGAGGATCGATCTTACCTATTGATAATATAATTAAATTTAAGGTTAATTCGTAGCGAAATTTCTTGCACACGATTCGAAGATTCGTGTAAAGTTACTGTTACCGCAACAATTTTGAAACGAAATAGCCTATTCCGATGACTAGACGTAACGTCAAAGGTAACCCCTAATTCCATATCGTTGAATAATCAATCGATTTTAAACAGATTTACCATTGCATCGATTACGAAAACCGTGTCTACACGATTTGGTCAAAAAATCTAGATAATCTATCAAAATCAAAATATCCAAGAGAAAGATATATCGAAAAAAACCATAAAACAATAGAAACGAAATATCCAAGGTCTAGAGAAACTTCGAACATTTGCCACTGTCACGCGTTATCCCTANTTATTCGGGCATTTTTTTTAACGCCGCCAAGTTACGGCCGTTAAGCGTTACGCGATACGAAGTGTGAGTCACACACAGGTGCCACGGAACCGGACCCCGCTGCGGAGAAAGATCGCGATTCCATTCCTCTTTCTCCTTCTTTCTCTTTCGCCGACCGAGACACACGTACACGCGCGCGTATCCGCACGCACTCCGCCACTTCAGTCTGTGCCGCGATCGGAATTGGGAAGGCCTAGAGCGAATCCAAGATCGGCCCCGGTCCCCACACGCGTTTCACCCGACGTGCGTCCACGTCGATGACTCTTGGACGAGTGATCCGGGCACAGTGAGGGTATCCTCTCCTCCAAGAAGGGGTATCCACAGTGACAGTGAGTAAATCCACCATGTGAATTCGGTGTCGGATCCAAGGATTTTCTTCTCCGAGGTTCACAGGACCACGGGAGAGAGAGAGGGAAAGAGAGGGGAGAAAGAGAGAGAGAATGAGAGAGAGAATGAGAGAGTGAAAGAGAGAGAGAGAGAGAGGGGGTCGCGGAAGAGTACCATGTCTCTCTACCGTTCCATGTCTCTCCGTGAAACTTGAACAATTGGGAGGGAAAGCGATATATTCACGACGCGAGCACGCTCTTCTGTCGGACTTTCGAAATATTCGTCGACTTTTTGCCTTTCTATTTGCGTAGGATGTTCCTCGCGCGTGCACGCGCGCGCCAACCGCGGGAAATCGGTTCGAGGAATCGAAAAAACGTTCCGTTCGATTTTTCCGTCGATCGTAATAAAACGATCGTTTCGTTAATACGGGTCGGCCGCCTCGATACATTTTCGTAGACTCGGTGAATCAGCCGACCGATTCCGTTACTCGCGTTCGTGGAAAGTTCAAGGAAATACGGGCGTGCTCTCGGCTGCTCGCTCGCTTCGTTCGTTCCCCAGCCTCGGCTGCCCGCTTTCTTAAATCCTTATTATTTAGCGGGGGCCGATCATTTTCGCGATCCCATTATATGATAATTGCCGCGACACACATATATTCGACGTGGGAGTATTACTTCATGCTCGAGTAACTTTTGACATATTGGAAGCGTAATCGGTTGTGACACGAAACCGCGTGCAACCCGCGATCCCTTTCCAACTTGTACGATTTCTTTTGTCGATCGGGGTATATGTATATATATATATATACGTGAATTTAATTTTTGAATAGTTGTCCAATTTTCGATCGAGAATCGTTCTCTTTTATTATTATTTATTAAGAGAATTGGAGCTTTTTCTTTTCTCGTTAATGAAACGTTTACTTTAGTTATAAATACTTCGAAAGGGATCTGTTCGTTCACCTCGAGCTCAACCTGGATTCTAGATCACCGATCGTAGACGTTCATTGATCGATGCTCAGACGCTGTTTTTTATTCCTGCCTCGTTGAACACGATGAGTCAACGTTGCTCGATATCTAAAACGATCGTAGAGAGAGCATTCCTCCAGTCGTTCTAGCTTTTGAGCACGGTCTACTTTTTTTTTCCCCCCCGATTCGCAAATTGAAACGAGTTTTTTCAACGTTTCTGGAACCATTTTTATCCCTCATAAATTATACGGCGCGTAGAGTTCGACGGATCGACCGGCTATATTTACTGGCGTATCGATCCATCAAAACGATTATTATCTTCGCCGGCTTATTATTTTCACTAATAATAATCAATATTTCGTATCCATTATTTATTAAGAACGTTCCTTCCAACTGTGGATACAAGATAATCCCTCGAATTTTTAAAAATGCATAAAAAAAAAAATAACGTTTAAGCAACAATGACACGAATCTCGAGCAAATTATCGAAACGATTATTAAACTTTCAATATATTTCGAGGGAATTTTATATTTTAGCAAACGATTCGTCAACGTATCCAGAAACTCTCGGAACAAACGTCGTCAGCCTCGGTCGATTTACAATCCCCCGTAAGAGATTGTCGTATCGGCGTCACGTTCGTTTCCATTCACGAATCGGTAGGAACAATAAATCACGTTTATCTTGGGGCCAGCTGGAGGTTACTCGTACGAATCAACGTCACGTTGCAATAACGGAACTACGTCATAAATTAGCGAGAGAGCTGCCTCGGCGGCCAGGTAGCCCGACAAAAATTCTCTGGCTACCTCGCGTCACACCGGTTTCTCGGCACCGTTCCCTTCCACGCGATCCACGAAGGTCAAGTACTTTTCACACTTCCATCCATTCTTCCGGTTATCGACCGGATCCTTGCCGATTCCTCGTCCCTTTTTCCCCTCCAAATTTCGTA
>NW_006263512.1:41139-47707 GCF_000469605.1 Apis dorsata | reverse complement strand
AGAGAGAGAGAGAGAGAGAAAGAGAGAGAGAAAGGACCAAAGGACCAAGGAAAAGGAGAGGAAAGAAGATTTCCAGCGGGTGATTCGTTGGATTTTTCTGAACCGAGGTCTAGATACGATTCGTATACGAAGAGGAGCGAGAGATTAAGAGGAAATTAGAGAGGTCTCGATAGGAGTGCAGGGTGGAAGTCGAAGTCGTTGGTTACGTCGGAAGAGCGAACGTTTACACGCTCGTAAAACGGTGAAACGGAGGGGGTTTTACATGCGTCATCGTCGTGCGGGTACAAATCGCACGCGACCATACGTTTCGACGACAGTACACGTGCGTAACGACGCGCTCGATCGCTCCTGCGAAACACGGGGCTACGATCCTCTTTCAAGGACACACGGTGATAAATGCGGTGCCGGAGATGACGTCCTCCGCGTTCTCCAAAATGTCCATCCGGCTGGTACTGCTGTGCTTGACGGTCGTCACGTGTAACGGTGAGTACGAATTTCAATTTTTCCAATTCTTGTTTTCCATTTTGCCTTTTTGCAATTTGCGTTTTTTTATTTTTAAAAAAGAAGCATGTAACTTTTGGTATATAATTGTCTATCTTTGATACATATCATATCATATTTACTTTAATTATGCTGTTTTTGTAATTGAAATGTAATTGAAGAGTAGAAAAAAAAACTGGTAGATCCAGTTAAGAAAAAGATGTAAATGATAGATTAGAGTTATATTTGGAAAAAACGTGAATTAAAATATCGAAATTACGGTAACTTTTGCTTCCAACGAAGATAGAAAGTTGAAAAAGTTATGATCCTGGACGACGTTGTTGTTTATTGTTGTATGTCCATTTGTTAAAAAATGTTCATCGATATCCGTTGGCGATAACTTTATCCACAAATAAATAATATGCGTTTCACTTTTTCATAATGATAGTTTTAAAAACAGACCGCGTGACGCAAATGTTTGTATAAGATTAAATAGTTTCGCGCGTACTCATCGTTGGCTGACTCGATGATGAATTGAAATTTTGCGCGTTAACTTGCCGCCAGTAAAAGTCAACGTATAACCAAGGAACAATAGAATTGCGGTGAATAAAATATCCACGATAGAACTTTCGATCGTCTACTAATTAATCGAAGCTATTAATTGTATGAGAACGGAAATTTATAGTGAATCGAGATTACAAATAGGGTAATAATATCGGTCGATCGACGACACGGACAAATTAATATGCTAGAAGCCGTCATTTTTACGACTTCGAAGGCCTTAACCTCGACAAGGGCCTCGTATAGCCTTTAAGTGTCATCACAGAGGTTGCATTCGAAATGATCGGTGCGAGGGCATTCGATTTTACTGTCACTGACACGTAATATTCAACTATTAAACTATTAATAGTGTCGAATTTCGGCTTCCATTTCAAATCTTGGTTCATTCAACATATTCATCAAATAAACCTTCATTATTATATTTGAAAAGAAAAGAGAACTTGAATAATTATCTTCCACTTCTATAGAACTTCTTTAGATCATAAGAAGCTTACTGTAATCACTTTTGTATTATTATTATTAATCAAAAAATTTGCTTCCAAAATCTTCCATTTTTTAATTAATCATAGTTTCGAAGAACTTCAAAGCCAACAATGTAATTATTATTTTATGGATGATCTTTATATATCTTTGTATATTTTTCAATTTTCTTCTTGCATTATTCAAATTAACGATCTGAGTTAATGATGATGAATTAATTTTATATGAATAAATATCTTGTTATTTATGAATGAAAGAGTAAATATTATTCCTATATCTTTTTCGTTCTTCGTTCCAAAATTCTCCATCATTTTATCTTCCTCCAGTTTATAAAATACTTTCCTCAAACTCATTCATTCTCAAACTAAATCTAAATTAATCAAAATCGAAGGATATATTTCAAATGATGATGAATTTCATTCATACGATAAACCCTAAAACGTGTGTAAATCGTGTGTTTCTTCACCGACACCTTGGCAATGAAACCAGCTCTCAAGGCGATTCCGTCGCCGCGAATCTCCATTTCTCTTTCCACGCTCTCGATGATTTCGTTTCATTAAAAACGCGGCACGTGCGCCAGTCGGCTGTCCACCAAGCCACGCGAAAATCTGTGTTAACAGATTCGATTCACTTTCGTCGACTGTGTCGCGTGCCTCGCTCAAATAACAAACTTTACGATTTTCGCCTCGCGATCGTCGTGAAAAGGAGGCGAAATCACGACGATCTCGACGAGTTTTGTATTCACAAGTGTAATCAGACCGAGACGTTGACCATCGTCTTGAATCCTCTTGTTGATTGTTGCACGAAATCGCGATTCCCCTCGCCGATTTCATTTCGGATTATTAGAAATGTAATTGGCCGCGTCCAGATGAAATTTTTCCTCCTCTTAAACGAATATAGAAAGAATTCCACGGATAAATCCTCCGAGTTCGATTTTCTAGATAGTCAATACAGGAACGAGGATTTATTTCGACCATAAATTCTAAAAGATGTTTTTCTCAAGTGACGGGTTTCGAATATATATTACAAAGATAAACGTTTCTTTTGGAGAAAGGTTGGAGGATTGGAGTGAATGAAATACCAGAATGAAATACGAGCGTGATACGAGTTGAGTTTTTAATCCTGATTACTTGATTTGGATAGGGATCTTCTAATTATTCCGTACAGTTATCGTATACTGTCATAGTTGACCCTGTTTTGCGAGTTTGTGAGAGTATGTTAATTTGAATCAATTTGCAGTACAGTTTGGAAGATTGGTTGTAAGCTATTCATTCATATCGATTGCAACACTGATGTATACGTTGATCGAAAGAGTACCGAAAGGAAAGGAAAGGATCGAAAGATGATATGCGCGCGATATTCAAATAATTGTCATATATTTGCAGAAGAACCATTGAAACGTTCAAAGAGAGAGAATGATGAAAATTTTCTAAAAGAACGTCGGATAAGAGCGAATCGAAATAAGTGGGACCGAGATATCCAATAACACAGATATCAAGTTGCCGTGAAGACGTTTGCATCTCGACTACGATTCTCTATCGAGAGCGAGATGCAAATTGAAGCGATCGTGCGTGAACAACTCGAGATCTTGGACCATGTACCGTGATTCATCGAAGAAAGAGAAGTTCGTTTACTCGCCGGAAATACTCTCCTCTGTGCATGTAATTACCGCGTGAAATTACGGAGCCACGTAAAAAAACCTTATTACTTGTCGTGTAATAATATTACGTGTAAATTCAAATTAATTTAATCCGTTCGAATCTCTGATGGGAAAGGAAATTGAGATTATCGCAAGAAAACGAAACGAAAAAAATATTTATGAGATACGTGGCTAAAATTATCCATATCCCGGATTAACGATATTCTGAAACTTGATTCGAGATGATTGAACTTGAATTATGCAATATAATCTAACAAATTAAACGCTGATATCATATCGATAAAAAAATTTTTCAAATTTTTCAAATTTGTTCGATTTGATTTCTGACTTTCGATATAAATATATCGATCGTGATTTAAATGGGATACTTGATATAATCCGATATCACAGAATTTTGGCAGCGGTGGATCTTTTTGTCGATCGTTTTTTCGATGCTTTTTAAAACATCCGTGGAATGGGCGAGGAACGACGGGCCGAAAGAACTGGTTCTTCTGCGGAGGGTGGTTAAACTCGATGCAATGCATGCATTTAGTGAAACATCGCTCTGGAATGCAAACACGTGAGGAAGGGTAGGAACCTGCATGGGAACTATTGTACGATCCTGCCGTTGTAGGATCCACGCCGATGAATTTTATGCATTCCATGGACGCTCGATTTCAAATTATCCTTTTCCTTCTCATTTTCATCGCGATACTCGATAATATTTCAATTTTTTTCTCCATTTATATTACGTGAAAAATACTTTATTGGTATATTTTAATTATTAATTTCTGAGATTTTTCTGAGAGAGTTTTAATTAATAAAGAGTGAAGAAAAGCTGTTCTACTGTGCTGTTTTCGATCATTCGATTCCTCGTAGTCATATTTGTTCGAAAAATTGTCAAAGAAATTAAAATTCTTATTTCTTTTGCTTAAGAAAAAATGGCATCGAGATTTTCTACGCGAAAATTGGTATTGGAGAATTTTCGATGGCTGATATTCTCGATGTCTCAGGAACGAAGCAAGATACACATCCAGTTGATACGAAGCATTAGTCTGTAATATATCTACAACGAATCTTAGGAAAGAAAGAAAGAAAGATTCGTTTTTTTCTCATAAAAATCCAAGCACTCCAACGTGAGACACGATTATAAAATTACTTATATAATTTTAAATTCTTTTTCATTTCTCGTTCCTTCTTTGACACGAGCGTCAAGCGTCAACAAAATAATATCATCAAATGAAATTTTTATCGATTCGATTCGATATCGATTTCCTTCGCTCCGTTTATGCAGCTTCAAAAAACAAGAGAGGTTCGATCAATATTTTCCTTTTGACGCGGTCGCGACTGATTATATACCGAAGAGTTCGAAGAACGGAAATGCAGTTCGATGAATTTCCGGGGTTAATCCCGATCAAGAACGACGCGTTTTTATATCTCGGTTGCGGGAAAACGGACAAAGATTAGCGAGATCTTTCCCGCTATGTTCGAACACGTAGCCAGCCGGAGCTGATTTTGTAATATTTCTCGAGAATCTGTTCGTCACGATGCGAGATGCGAATAATAGATAGAGTCGAGTGAAAGAAACGGCATGCGGAGAAATATGAGCTGCTTCTGAGAGAAGAAGTAATTTCAGTCGAATGAAACTCTCCGTTTCTTGTGGTTTCTTGATCGACTCGGATTAATCGCGTATCCGTGTGGAATTCTTTCGCGTCTTCATCCTCATTTCACGAATCATCAATGTGTTTAAAATAATGGATATACGAATAATTTTTAAACGTTTAACAAACCTGCAGATCACCATTTCGATACAATCGAGATATATTCGTAACGTTTGTAAGGAGACGTGCATAAAGTGGATTAAAGTAATTCGATCGCCACAAGTCTCGATTTAACCGGTCTGCCTCGGCGTCGATTAAGCCGGTTAATCGAGATCCCATGGCATTAAGCAGCTCTTAGAATAGAAGAAAGTATAGGAGAATTCAAACGAAGAAATATTCAATTTTTTTTTTTTTTTTTTTTCTGTAAAATCATCTTTCCTTGAAAATACATCTTGAAATAATGAAATCCTTTTTTATCTCTTCGAAACGCTTTCTCCTGTGAATCCTGTTCAAAAGAAGAAAAAAATTCGGGAATGCGCTCGAAACCTTTCCAGGAATTTTGACCGTGACAATCGTTTCCTCGAACGATACTTCTTCTTATTCATCCTTGTTAAAAATCAGAGGAAAAAGAGAAAAGATTTATCGAAAACGACGGTCATCGATTATCATCAATTATTAGATTAATTTTCAATTAATCGAAGGAACAAGAAAATCATTTAAATAACGTTCACTTGTTTTCCATTTTTCTCAAACTTGGTAACGCGTATAATTTATTCGTTGAATGTTTCTTCTTGTGCGTGTAGATAAGACACGTTGCGAATTTGAAAGAGTCGAAGCAAGAAAGAGTCGATTTCATACGAAAAATTAAAAAGTCTTGCGTCAGTTATAATATCTTTAATCACGTATATGTTCCTCCTTTCGATGTACGATTCATTTAATGCTCAAGAATGAGTTAGGACAGCAAGTGACTTCAATTGAGAGAAACTTGATTAAACGAGTTTCGATATCCAATATTTTCGAGATGAAATGATAATTATTTCTCTTTTATTCCATCTCTTCTTTTAATGATGCCATGTACGATAGCTTTGATTTTTGTTTGGAAAGATTTCTATCTCTCTAATAACTTTATTTAATTATCTCCAACTCTTCTAATATCTTTTTATATTCAAAGAATTCCTCTTCTAAATTAATGAATCTAGAAATACTCCTTTGTAGATCATTCGAGAAAAATATGTCACGCGGAATTTATTTGTATCAGATGGAAATATTATAAATTATTACTTTTATCTTTTTTTTTTAACGAAGCAATTATCTCCCCATTATTCTATACCGTATGTTCAAGTGGATCTTATATATAGCTTTACACAGTTTGCTTTCCGCCTAAGCATATCAATCGTGGATACCTTCATTCCGGCGAGGAATAATTAAAGACTGATTTCACTGCAGGAACAGTTAAGTGGGTCACCTGAAAAGTATGCGCGTCAAAAGTTAATAATCGTTCCGGGCTTTGCCGGGAATATTTTAGATTACCCAGGACGGTTATCTACACGCATTCCACGAAACACAGTTTCTCGAAATCCTGTCGCAAATATACGGTTTTCCGTTCTGTACCGAGCAAACTGTGTACATATTGGCTATACAAAAATACTAACCAAATATTCTTAACAAGTTTAAACTTTTGCATACTCCGTCAACATATGTATACACACATGTATTATACATTCTCGAAAAATATATAATTGTCTTAAAATAGTTTCCAACTGTCCCTGAAAATTCGGTACGCTCGTATCCTCGTATGCTGAATTCG
>NW_006263512.1:29560-40978 GCF_000469605.1 Apis dorsata | reverse complement strand
TTTTTTTTTTTTTTTTTTCTTTCGACGAAGAAAGAAATTTGGTCGAAAGGAACGAGGATCTCGTTGTCGTTTTCACAACGGAAAAGGCAACGCCCAGCGGACGTATTTTGAGTTTCACAACGTAGCGTCTACGTGGGAAAAGAAATCGGCTGGTCTCACTAATTGTCCTCCTCGAGACATCGATGGCGGGTTAACGGCCGTTGGTTTGCGCGTCTATCGTCGACTTTTTCTTAATTGCAAGAACGAAATCCTCCTCGACTCGAGACGGACTCCTCCAAGTCGAATCCTCTTTTTTCTTTTTCCTTTTTTCTCCTCTCCTTTCCCTACTTCAACTCCCGTAGCCGCTCCTCCTCCTCGGCCGCAAGAAATGGCTGGCCTTGTCTCTTACGGTCGATAATCTCGGGATGGGATTCCATTGTTGTGGAATTAGTCATGGCGATACCTGGGAAGATACATCCGGGACGGGCAGCTCGAATTCTCGAAATGCCGATGTTTTAATCGGCGTCGTTATCCACTTGCGGCCAATCGACCGTTAAAACCACCGATCGACCCACAAAAAGATCGGGTGGGTAGTATCGTATGGTAGAATGGTAAGAACAAGGGAATGAATCGAAGGAGAAATATGTAAATTAAATACGCGGTGTAATGTATCAAGGATACACGGGTTGATTTAAAATTAAACGAAGAGAGAGAGAGAGAAAGAGAGAGGACATCGATGAATCGCGGCGGGCAACGATCGAAAATTACGTGGCGGAGTATTCAAGGACGCCGTGAAGAAAGTAAGAAAGTATGGAAGAAAGTAAATGGTGGCCTTGGACTGGCTGAATGAACTCGACCTGGGTTAGATGCTGGGAACGATCTTCCGTTTCGTTCTTTCTCATCTTTATTCTATCGTTTCGAATAATTTTGTTACGAATATATATATATTTCAATATATATCGCGATATATACGATAATGTTCGTTGTTTCGAGTGACAAGGTTACTCAAATCTCTTTTAACTGATTTAAAAACTTTTTAATTGATTTAAGGGAGGAACGGAAGCGAAATAGTTTGGCCAAAGCCGTATACTGCGTTGGATTTATTAATATTACATCAGTTGGTATCACCTGTACACACGATACTACCTTATGCAATAATTCTCACGGTTCACTACCGCGAAGTCAAATGATGAAGGATGCCGAGTAGCCGTGTCACAGTTCCAGGCAATACTTTAAAACACATAAAATAATATTTAATACTCGATAAAAACGAGAAACAAGGAAATGATGGCTTAATAATCATATTGTATGGAAATCACTGTTATTCAGAGTGAAAGTTTTTCAACGAAAATCTCGGATATTCGATTTATTCCCCTTTAAAATTCCTTTTCTCTCTCTCTCTCTCTCTTATTTATTAAATTATTCTTAACTCTTCAACTTCACTTAATTTAGCCCTTAATAAGTATATTATTATTTCGCGAATATCGCGGAATAAAAGAAAATCTTATTCTTAGAAATATCTAATCCACTTTCGTTAAATTATTATTGCTCATTTATAAAATCTGTTTAGACACACTGTACAATAATAGTCATTGTAAATTATACAGTGTGATGTAATCGCACAAGCAGCGTTTGAATCATCATTGTCATCAGCGCTTTGCCTATATAGGAAGCAAAGCGATATCTCACGTTTATCCTACGCGAAAGCTATAAATTTTGAAGTTTATAAACGACAGATGTAATGAAATTATATTAGCAGCTACCAATATACGTATATACCAATATGCAAAAGCAACACGTATCCTCGTAAAACCACAGAGCCGATGAGTGTGTCAATGTAAAGTGGGAAACGACCTTCCAGTGTCAGCGACCACCTTTACTCGTCTTGAGGACGAGCTCCACGCATGGCGAACGTAACGAGACAATAAGTACCAAGGACCAAGTTCGGCATGGACGCGTGTTACATACCGTGGCCACGTAGAAAGTGTGGAACAACGGTGCACACGTTAACTTTTTCATTCAGAGAAATTTATTCGTGATCGTCCACCGCTGACAAATATGGCCGCGGCTTTTTAAATTAATGATACCACCTCGCGAAAATTACCACCTCGAGAATTTTGTTATACGGCTGCAATTCTCCTTCGAGTAAAACTTTTTTCCTTTTTTAATTATTAACTCGTCCTTTTAACTCGTCCAAAAGATCCCAGCGATGATGCAGCGCGGTCGTAAAAATTTTCAAGATGAAACCCGAAGATAAAAAATCCGAAAAGAAAGTGTTAGAAAACGAAGGAACGAAGAAATCATCGAAACTCGATAGATTGCCAATGAGATCGTGCAACTCGTTACAGAATTGGACGATGATTTGGTATTCTTGTCGCATCGCATCGAGGCGAGTTTTACAACGCTAATTCTTTGTGGTTCCCCCTTTTAACAAATATTTTATTATCGATCCGTCCCTGGTTCTATTTGCACATGGCGACAGAGACGCGCGACGCAAGGCGATTGTCTACGTGACTGTCGTAGCTTCCTGCCCGATGTGTCCTACATATGTTCAACCGAGTTCCTTCGGATCACGAAGTCGCTCATCGTGGAAACGCTCAGCTTGCTCGAATCTTCGTTTCTTTTTTTCTTAAAATTTGCAAAAAATCTTCTGATCAAAAAGTCTCGAACAAACAATTTTTCGTCACGAATGTATAATTCCAATAAATTCCGACCGAATAATTCTTGTATTAATGATCCAAACGATACAACAGATATATTGTATCGGGCCGGGAAAATTATTTAAACTAAATACGCAATTAAATTCCAATAACGTATTCCAATAACGAATCCTTTCGTTCGACGATATCTCCGAAAACTTTTATATGTAAGACCAGTTGGCAATTTAAAGAGACGTGATCGTATTGTTGATACCACATTGTCGTGGAATTTAAAATATTTGTGGAATTTTCAAACACGTTTGACGACCTATGAAGCAACATTCACACGGGCCATTTTAATATGTGACTTTCCTTTTCCACGATCTTACTAAACGCGCTTCCAACATCACTATGTTATAATATCGTTATAACGGACTATAAATTCCGTATATTTTATATACTGAATTATATTTAACTTTCTGTGTTAATCGTTCTGATTATCTGTTCGCACAGGTGTACCTGTGCCAGAAGAGACTGATGAAGTTACCACGATCAAGTCTACGACGATCACCGCGATCTCTATCGATCCCGAAATCAAGGGTCACTCGATGGACGATATCTTGCCAGGAACGAAAACTCCGCCGAGTCCAGTGATATTCGTGGACGTTCCAGAACACATAGAGACGGAACTCGGCTCATCCGTGCTTCTAGCGTGCAGAACCGCTAATCCTGTGGCAGAGTGCCAATGGTCCTGGCAACCTTTGCCTCCGGTTCACCTCCCATTACCGGATATAAGCGAAACTCCGGCGACCAGTTAGTTATCAATACAATTTTTTGAACAGTTGAAAATATTTTTTGCAATTAACAGAATTGCAAACAGAATTTGTCGAAAGTAAAATATTCATTCATGATTTGAATGAAAAGAATCTTTAACGAATCTTTAACGCATGAGTTTTATAAAAGCTCCAACGAAGGGGCCTATTTATTTTTTTGGAAAATTTCATCGAAAGAATTCATTCAATGGCTTCGTCCTGATTTTATATATCGCAGATTGTTGTTGAGATCGAGATTTAAAAAAAGATCAAGACGGATGATACCGTTCTATTTGTTTCGATCGCGACAAATACAAGCTCGATGATGAGTCAATCTTTCGATACAGCTCTTTTGTTTTCCGCGGCATTCATGTGTCCCGCGCAATTATCAGCTCCTCTTGTAATTTATAGCCACCACGGTCTCGATGATTCAGACGACAACCACGCCGACTACAAATCCGTTGCCGGTACGACAATTTCCTGCCTTCGGGAACAATAGCAACGACTGTTCCGTAAGATTCTCGAGTACGAAGCACGAGCAGACCGGATACTGGACCTGCGCCGCGAGAACTTCCACGAATGATCCTTTCACCAGCACGGAACCCGCCAAGCTGAGCATCGTTAATGAGCACCAGAGTATGGAATGTTGATTGTTTCTTCTATCCTTTTTAATTTCTTCCTTGGAAATTTATCCATCGGCTGCGATAATTAAAACGCGAAGAGAAGAGCGGACAGGGGCGGATATTAATGTTAATATTTTTATAAATGTCTAGGTCCCCTGATCGTATTTTCGAAGCTTGATAACATCGTCGAGGTCCCAGCAGGATCCTCGGCGCAAATAATGTGCCAGATGAAATCACCTGTCCGTGAATGCCAATGGTCCTGGCGGCAGTTGAACCAATCGCAGCCGTGGAACCTCGAGGTGAAGCGATTCCCAGCTTTCGGCAACGACAGCACAGATTGCAGTATTAAATTCAAGAACGTGTTGCCCGAGCAAGAAGGATATTGGACATGCGGTGCCAGAATCGATCCGAATTCCTCCTTCACGCAGTCGAATCCCATACGATTTCTTATTTCGGAAGGTGAGAGAAGAAGGATAAGTCGAAATTTAAATTCTCGTCGCATTTTTGCTTGCAATTTATATACACGGGTATCCACACGTGTATATGAAAGAAGTTTGTAAAATATTTCGTAACGCGATAAAAAAAAACGGGCGTTGATTTTGTTTTTTGCAGTCGAATTCGTACAATTGTCTAGAGGAATTCAAGTGGCATCCGGCGAATCCGTGCTTCTCAGGTGTCTGGTAAACAAGCCGGTAGTACAATGTGAATGGTCTTGGAAAGCTTCGAACTCGAGTCAAGAACCTCTGTTAGTGAAGAAGTTCAATCCGAACAAAGACGCTGATCACGACTGTTCGGTGAGGTTCAAGAATATCTTGTACGAGGAGGAAGGATTATGGACGTGCGGTGTTCGATTGTCACCAGATGGAATTTTGCACGAAGCACCACCCGCGACTGTTAGCCTTCTACCCACAGGTATAAACTGGGGAGGGGGAAAAATTCGTTTCGAATCGAGAAAGAAATATCTTTCTCTTCTCAATTGTTCTTCATCCAATATTTCTTGGAAAATTGTTTGAAAAAAAAAAAAAGCAAAAAATTAAACACCACGTTCGGTGTTTCATTAGATTCATCTTGTTCCTTGTTCCAGCCAAAGTTAACTTCGTTGAAATGCCGACGGACACTTCCGTACCGGTTGGTACGGAAGCCATGTTAAAATGCGTAACAAGCAGCCGTGTGGAGAAGTGTACGTGGTTCTGGAAACCGCTTCACGGAAACGAACCGGAGATCGTCATTGAAGAATATCCAAGCAATGGCGACCTTGGTAGAGACTGTTCGTTCACATTTCCGAAAGTGTATATCGAAAAACAGGGTCAATGGGCCTGTCAAGTGTCGATCGGTTCCCTCAACACGATATTGACCTCGCCGTACGCCAAACTCACCGTATTCGAGCAAGGTATCTTTATTTTCGTCCTTCAATTTCCTCCACCTCTTGTCTACAAGGGAACGAGGCCTCTTCACCAACTGAACTAACTCTTTCTTCTTTGACCCTTTCTTCAGATCCCTTCTTCTATTTTAATAATTTCCAATACTTTTTATTTCCAGACGACGTAAAATTCTCAGAGCTGTCTAAAGACATCCAAATAACAGCCGGTGGAAGCGTTTTTCTCCATTGTGTCACTTCCTCGGCCGTGGAACAGTGCCGATGGTCCCTGACGCCGGTGAACTCGAACACAACGGTAGTGGTGAAGCAATTTCCGGCGGCCGGAAGCGAGGCCAGAGACTGTAGTGTCAGGCTGACGCACGCGCTCGCGGAACAGGAAGGACTGTGGACCTGTGGTGCCAGAATACGCGGCAGACAAAACTACACGGACGCACCTCCGGCCAAGCTGAGTCTCCTGGAACCAGGTATCATTGAATCTTGAGACGGATTCACGGCATTCCTTTCCTTTCACGGGTGAGGGTGTAGAGAAAGCAAATCGTTCATCGATTCCACGGATCTGTGGTCGACCTATTCGCTTCGCGATACTCGTAGTAATTTCGAGGCGTGGTCGTCGATCGGCCATAGATCCAAAACTGTGTATAGCATGAGCGTACATTATGTATACATATATTATAGCAAAACAACGATGAGTCGTTCGACTTGAACTGTAACTATAGTTCAGCGAGAAAAGATTCTAATTGTCGAGAAAGAAATATTTCGACACGATAAAAAAAATCTTAATTTGTTTCTTGAAACGACGAACGAGCGTCAAGGAATATTCTGTTGTTTTGGTGTAAAATGATGGCATTCTTTCTGATGAATCAACGATAATCGTCACTAAGATTTTTCTCTTACGAAACCATAATATTAATGATCGTTGTGACAGTATAGCGATGCGTATCTTTTAATATTGCTCATTTTGCTTCACTCAACTTCGTTAAAAAAAAAAAACAAAGAGAAATAAATAAATTTTAAAATTCCATTGTTCTTTTTTTTTTTTTTTTTGTTTTAAAAAAAAAAAAAAAAGAACAATGGAATTTTAAAATTTATTTATTTCTCTTTGTTTTTTTTTTTTTAAGAAGGTGGGGGAAAGAAAAAAAAAAAAAATAACATTGGATTTTTAATTTTTTTTTTTTTCCTTGTTTTTAAAAAAAAAAAACAAAAAGAAAAAAAAAAAATTTAAAAATCCCTTTTTTTTTTTTTTTTTGTTTTAAAAAAAAAAAAAAAAGAAAAAGAAATGAAGAAATTTTAAAATTCCATTGTTCTTTTTTTTTTTTTTTTTAAATACATAGATATATAGAAAAATTAATATAAATGACATTTTTCCGATATTCATATTTCACAAATATATCTGGATACTTAATAGTAATGTGACTCATCCTTTGCAATGTATACATGATGTATCGTATAACAAACATTAGTATTTGTGATCGATATCGTTCAAAAGAAACGTCACTGGGAAAATACATGGAGAAACAGTGGCTAACTTTCAAAACGATAAGCGAAATCGATCGCGCTGTCATATGTATCACAAAGTCTCTTAGAGTGTACAATTGAAGGCCGCACAGGCACAATTAAAGGAATTTGTAGCAAGAACGAAAATAATGATCCATCATCAATCTTAGTATAGATCGCATGTAAGTTCTTCGAAGACTGTTGTGGGTGAAGGCATCGCGGAGGTGATGGACTCTATATGACGATTTCAAGTTTCATAGTGATGTCTACCTCGTTCTATGGCTTATGAATTAATCATTTATATACATATATATTGTAAAAGAGGTAGACAGACGATAAAAAAAAGTCTGTTTTTTCTTTTTTTTTTTTTTTTACTTATCTGCAACTTCTGTTAAAACACGACTTTTTATATTCGCATTTTCTTTTCTTGTTTCTTGCGAGGAATCCATTGTTACGTTCGTGAACAAGAATAGCATTCCTTGCTTGTTACCTAGCATACTGTTACCGTACACAACGCATTTGCATCGATTAGCATTAGATTCTCCTAATTTATCGTTTTATCGCATCTGTTATTATTTTCCTCGTAATTTCTTGCTAAATCTTCGCAAAGATTTATTAGATCGTTATATTTCGGGACTAACCGAAGCCTGACAATTAATGAGCGATTAATAATGCTGTCCGTTTCTCTTGCAAAACACATGTTAAAATACGCATTAAAAGAAACGTGTTAAATAACACATCCGGCAATATTGTTCCATCAATAATAATTATTTCATCCACACGATTAAATCCTTTTTTTTTTTTTTATTCGTTAAAGTCTATATGAAATACGTTTTTTGTGCTCACTAAACTATATTTCGAACATTCAAGCGTAATGTTCTTTTATCCTCGTCGATATGGCACGCTTAAGAAGCACATCTCATTAAATAACATCTATCACTCAATGTCATTCACCCTTTCTTATTTATATGCTCAACGGCAAGTCTACGCTCAAATGATTTCGCATTTAGCATAGTTAGTAGCCGCGTTAATAGGTACGCGAAACCGTATTGTGTGTGTAAGCCTTTTCACGAGCACTCTGGCTACATTTATTGTCATTCTTTGTATTATTTATTGTCGAAAGTCACTATTGACAGGAAAAGTGCTCGAACTTTGAAAAAACGCTCGCCATCGAACTCCGTTAATTTACATTTCAGATTTCATTTCAAAATTTTTTTCTTTATCTCTTCTCTCTCCCTCTCTCTCTCTCTCTCTCTCTCTCTCTCTCTCTCTCTCTCTCTCTCTCTCTCTCTCTCTCTCTCTCTCTCTCGATGATCGATGGATTTGAAAGTTTTTTCAAAGTGATTCTGATTAATTCAACACAATTTGACGAACAGCAGAATAGATTGCCCTGCTGCAAGTAACCAGGGAAAGAGCGTTCGCGTTCTTCGTTCGTTTTAATACGTAACGTTGCATTCGAGACGCATTAGCTAGTAATTATTTAAAAAGACTACACATAAGAAGTTTAATGTTTAAGACTAAGAATATTTATTTGTTAAGCGAAATAAATCGTTTAAGAGACTCCAGTGTGCTAATAATGATTAGACTCGTTACGGAACCGTTAACGAATCAGTTGGCTGATCCCATAGCCAACGTGTTGCTAAATAAGAAGTCAACGTGCCGATGACAATACAAAAAAACTTCACGAAGAAACAGGTCCTTTTTTTTTATTAGAATACTACGATATCCACTTTACTGCTGATGCTCATTATATATAACAGCCACATGTTAAAATTAACGCTAAGACAATTCTTACTGTTAAGCGTCCCATTTGAAATATTTATCTTCGTTTCGGATAATATTGCGTTTTCATTGTTGTCACTCGATCACCTGCAAAATAATAATTAATAAGTAATAATTACTTTGAATCAGTTGTTTGAACCATTCTATAATTATTAAAAATACAAAAGTAATATCTAACGATATTAAAATTTGAAAAATTTCAACTCATAGGAAACTCGGTACAGATCGTGTGCAATGATCAAACGCTTTCGTTCGAAGCTAATTAATTACCTACCTTCGTGTGCCATTGAGTTACTGTTAAGTTTCCAACATGAACAATTCAAGAATCTGCACCGAGGTGTAATCGGTGGATCGTACGTGCGCGTTGAGTGTCTCTCCGGCATTGTAAACCATTTCTTTAAATAAATAATAATACGAAAACATCATTGCAACTTGTTTCTGATTCCCATCGTCTTTAATGCAAATACACGTACACCGAATACTCAAATTTCTATCATAAAAATAAATTTAAAATGTTTTATTTGATTAAATGATATTTTTAAAAACATTGTATAATAGAAATGTAATATTTTAATTAAGATAATAATTAAGATAATACACCTTATGCCATACAACATACATTACACATTGACACATTTTTCTCACTGTAATCTAACAAAAAATATATCACATGAAAATTGCTTGTGCACAATTAATGCACATGTATCAATATATGTTTATGGAAGAATTTCTCACTACCGAAGGAACATCATCATCGCTTTCGGTGATTGGGATAGGAAAGGGAATAAATCGATTAAACCAAATACTGAATAAAGAAAAGATTAATGATTTTTAGAACCAGTGACTGTGGTATTGTGGGCTGTGCCCCATCAAATGGTTACTCTTTCGTGCAAAGTAGAAACTATGTTATCAGAAGTACAGTGCCACTGGATTCATGCGCCAAAAATCCATATTTATCAGAATGGAACAAAAAGGTAACTTCTTTTTTGAATTTAAAATTAATAAAGTTAAAAGTTTATGTAATTAAATTCTTCTTCTTTTTTTTTTTTTTTTTTTTTATCATCCTCGCGCAATATCGAGCGTGTGATCTAGCAGCGCGTTCCATGTTCCAATGGTTAATACGCTAATTATGGAAATCGAGCGACTGTTGCGTCCCTATTAATCACGAGAGGCGAGAGGAAATATTAATTATTCCCGCTGAATGGTCGTTTAACGCGTCGAACGAACGAGGGGAATATGGGTTTTTAAACGCTTCGAATCGTTTAGATACGCGAATTATTATCTTTTTTATTTTTTTGGCTACTATATTCGGTATAATCGGTGGTGTATCGGATAACCTTCTGTTGGAAGGTGCGTTATATTTTTTTATTTGTTAATTATTCGAAAAAGGTAAATAGTTTTATATTGGATAAAAATAATAGGTAGGATTCTCTGTAAGAGAAAGATTTTCGTGTTATGAGAAGAAAGCAAGAACGCAAAGAGAGTTAGGATTGTAATAAATTTTTCTTTGGTTACAACAGAAGATATATAATATTTTATTTCATTTTTTATTTTAAAGCAACAAAAATTTTTTCCCTTAAAGATAGAATGATAGGTAAAATTATGATCTAATCACTGACTTGAGAATCGCTCTCAAAGTTCCACTTTGACATTGTTCTTTGAACGTTGTTGGTCCAGTTTTCTTCGGTCGGTCGAACTTTCTTCAACTTCAGAATTTTATCTGTTCTTTATTTAATGTCCCCTCCTCCTGGTGTTATTTCCTCGAGAAGAATTCTTTCTCACTTCTATACTCTTTCTCCAAATTTTTTTTCTTTATCACGTTATATGGATAAATTTTATTAATACAAGATGTTCCTATAATTAATATTAAAATATGCTTTACAATTTGTTACAATTCCATTCGATTCAAAAATATGATTCTATTAATCATTGAACATGAGTATTTCTCGTTATCGAAGCTTCTCGGATCCCATTCTTCAAACGGACACCGCGATTCCTGAGATTGGGTTACGTCCACGATTATATAGTTTTCGATAGCTCGACATAACTCGGCTACAATTACATCATCGATTTTCTGTCAAAATTCCTCCGGTCTGTTATATCTTCCATATCACGAGTCCACCGTAATAATAATTTTCCGTAGGAAACCGTAACGGAAATCTGCCTCTCCGTTATCCTCAACTATAAATCGTGCAATTTACGCCCACACGTGATAATTTTCACGCCGTACTTCGAAAACGATCAACGAAACACGGGCATCCAAAAATTTTGCCCGGAATCGTTTGTCATTCTATTTATCGCATCGTTCTTTCAGTTTCGAAAAAGCACAAACAAAGCGAGAAAAATAGAAAAAAAAAAAAAAAAAAATGAAAATAAAAAATATGCAATTCAACTTCGCGCGACAACGATAAAACTTTCAACCGGTAAATCCGAAAATACATTTCGGCAAAAATATCCTGTTACGACACATTTTTCTGGCCTAATAATTCCGGTAACGAACTATTCACTACTCACGATTTTGCCCCGCCCCTCCCCTCCTCCCTCCCCGGCAAAATTAGAATTACAGTTCGAAAACTTCTATCCAGAGATTACTACTATACAATTACGCGGATTCAGCGGATTTCGCGCGTACCGGAGGGAAAAGTATCGAATGCAAGGGAGCTCGACCTCGTTCGATGGCCCATCCGTTTTCTCAATTAGTTCGCTTAATT
>NW_006263512.1:25343-29271 GCF_000469605.1 Apis dorsata | reverse complement strand
GAGAGAAACGAGGGGAGATGGGAGGAGAGAAGGGGAGGGGAGGGGAGGGGAGGGTTGGTCGGGCGTGAGCTTGGGATGAGGTACACACTTACCGTATGGCTGTGGCGCGGCGCCGTATCTGGGTTCCGCCAAAAGGGGAGCCGGCCTTCCATTTCCTGTCGCGTCGTTTTTGTGCGCGCTCGATCCTGTAAAAAAGAAAAAAGAAAAAAACCATCTCAATTATACTATCCATCGTTTATCCTGAACGATCGAAGCAAGCAAAACTTTTCTTCTTCGGAATCGATCGACCGATATCGACCGAGGGATCTTCTTCTTCTTCTTCTCCTCCTCCTTTTCCCGTTTTGTTTCTTTTCCTTTCCCTTTCCCCCTCTCCCTTCCTCTCTCTTTTCCTCGGTTTCCATTTATAGAAATAGCACATGACAACGAACAGGGCACCGGTTATTTTATTCCGGCGTGTACGGCGAGATTGGTCGAGGCGCAATTTGTTTCGCCGAACTGAATTGCGCGACATTCAATCTACGACATTGAATCGGTTTTCCTCTCGATTGGCGGCGCGCAACCGTAGAACGAATCCTGAATAAGTTAGCAAAGCTAACGGACGTGGCCCGGATTAATCAATTCCCCGGCGATTCCCCTTTTCGGGGGAATGTCAGATCGTCAGAAATTCGAGGAAAGCAGCGCAACACACTTGTGCTGTGTTGTGTGAAATCTGCCGGTGTCAACCTCAGTTTCCTTAGAGGGGGGAAGGGGGAGAGAGAGGGAGGAAATTCGTTGCAACCGATCTCGGATTGGATAGTCAAAGATATACCAGGAGATATACCGGGGAGAGCACGCGAGATTTTGACAGTTTGGGGGCAGTTTACTGATTAGCACGGCTTAGTTATGGTGAGAAGCACGATCTCCCGGGATTAGGGGGAGGGATAGGAACACGGCCGCAAAGGGTTCGAACGAAACTCTGATTCTTGATGGGTTAGGATCCAACGTAGGATCGAAAAATTCCAACTAACTCTGCCCTGGTCCTCGAGGATTTAAAGGGAGTTGTTCGTGGTCTCCGTGGACGAAGTTGCAGCGTTTGGTTGGAAAGTTTGAGGGAGGGGTTTGAATTTCCTTTACCACGAGGGTTGTTTAATTCTTGCTACTATACTGGTGACGTAAATTAAAATAATAAATAGGAAATTTTAATTATGTATTTAATGAAAAGTGAGACGTTGGTATATAAATAGCGCAAGTAAATATCATTATGAAGCTGAATCGATCAACTTTGCTTTTCGAAAAATCTTTAATTTAACACGAAAATATCGCCTCGATGGATTTTTTTTTTATTTCAGCGTGAAAATATTGCTTCGATCGACTTAATCAATTTAGCTTCCCCGCACTGTTTCAAAAAGCGTTCTTTCGAAGAGAGAGAGAGAGAGGGAGAAAGAGAAAAATCGTTTAATAATAAATCAAAAGCGTTCTACTCATACCTCTCCTATATTTCCTCAAATATATTCTCTTCGCGTTTCCCGAATCACAATCGCGCAACAAAACAACGCGATAAAATAAACGACAACTTGGCGATATAAATACGCGATATAAACATTAACGTTCCAATTTCGCGGGCAAAATTACGAATTAATAATATTCATAAAATTCTATCCGATGAAACGATTCCCGATTCTGTTTATCCATCCTCCCGATCGAAAACGGTTTGAAAACGGCTCCCGCTTCCGGCCACACTTCATTTTATCATACAATTGCGCGCACAGACACAGACGCAAGGGCCCGTCACTTGTTTTCCTTCGTTGTTGTCTGTCGCCTCGAGATATAATCTCACCGCCTCTTCGCCGAAACCAAGCGTATACAATTGGTCTATATTAAACCGCATTACGTATACAATTTGGGTTATATACGTGGGTGTCGCGCGTGCACATGTACACACACACACAGGCACGCTGCATCGAGGGATGCACTCTTCTCCCCCTCCCTCCGTGCAACCTGTATATTGATTTCGAATATTCGATATCGCGTGCCGACACACCAATGTGCACACGAGCCCGTCGAGAACGATGCATCTTCATCCGAGATGGATAGATCCATACGCGGAACGATTCCGTCGCGGTTGTTTCGTTCATTCGCATGTAGGAGAAGGGAGGGAGGGGATTTCCGGCCGTTAAACCATCGCCACCTCGATGATTTCCTTGGACGATTTTTCCTCAGCGAGTTCGATATAACGTATTGTAATAAATGTATCGATCGCCACGTCGTCGATACGTTTGTGGCGGGTGTTGAAATTAATTGGAGTCCAGGTGACGAAATCGCGAGCAAAGTTTTACTTAAACAGAGACGAGAATTTCGAGACACGTTTTGTCGTTTCGAATATCGAAACGATACACGCTCGTTGAAAATTTTTCGAAGAGAAGTGATTTTAAAATAATAATTTTTCTCTCATAATTTATTAATGAAGTTGAAGTATTTTTAGTGAATTTTTGGTTTATAAACAAATTCCTTTTTTCGAAGGAGAAAGAGAGAGAAAGAAATCGAATATTTGTGAGTTTTGGAAGGAAATTTTGTCGCAGAATTAAATATAATTTTGATTTTTCTCCTAAAAAATATATTTGGGCCTAAGATCAAAGGTGATTCGAAGAAATATTGTTTCGTTGTATATTTTTGCAATAGCGGTGATGCATCATCAGTAGTAGAACTTAAAAAAAAATTTCTTGAAATAAAAGATACTTTTCTTGAACAATGTCTCGGGAATGAGACAAGTAGAAAGTAAGTACAAAAAAAGATTCGTATCAAAACACTCGACCGACTGTCTTGACTCGTCGTGTCGCTCTCTTATTACAGATATGTAATAAGCAGACGTCTGGAAAACGAACCATTGTATGGTGGCGATAAACGCGAATGTAATGTTTTAAACATTAGAAATTATAAACGGAGCTTTGACGTTGTACTTTTCTCGCGAATTTCATCATTGAATTATATATTTTTTTATTAATACAAAGAAAGGAAATACGACCTCTGACCAGATAATTTTAATCTAAATTTTAAGACCTTAAATACGTCTTATATAACACGTATTAATTAAATTAAAATTTCAGCAATACGTCGCATTATTATAATTACCACGTATTTGCATAGAATATTTATATGTCGTTAGATTATATGTCGTAGATTAAATTCAAGGAATCATCTTCTCGTATCTTCTCGACCGCCGGCCAAGGATTTAATTCAACCATTTAACGCGAACCAAAACCGTTGCAAACTCGGGGAAGCACGGTCGCACGGTCGATAAATTCGCGGCGTATAAATTCCGTTCTCGATAACATCCGTTGGGATAAAGTGGCGATACATAACGGATCGAGGAATTACATAACCGAACGATTCGATTATCAAACTCGTGAAAACAAACACTTACCTGCCGAGCAAATAATCGGAGCAATGACGTGAGCCTCGAGCTATTCGAGAGGCGGCCACTCCTTCCTTTCCCAACAACAGGAAACGGGGTAAAACGAGAGTGATAAGAAAATTTTGGAGGAGGATCAACGAGTTCAAAATCGACCGGATGATCGATGATCTCGATGAATCAATGCTCGTCGATCATGATTCCGCGAATACTTTTTTAGTTGGATCAAGTAAAAGGTTGAGATACGAGAGAATATTGGAGGAGGGGGCGAAGATCTGGGATGGAGATTCCTCTCTTCCTTCGCTCATTCGAACTATATCGCAGGAAAAATCGGTTCCCTCCTCCCCCGATTTAAGCATGCTATTACCCGCTGGCCAGAGAATCTCCTACGTTACGGATTCCGTGTCGTGATGGCCGTATCGATCTGTTCTCCCCCACACGAAAGTTTCGGCTGCAATCTTCCGCGAAAAGACACGGATAACTTTTGCCAGTCTGTTGTGAAAGTTGCCGCGCTTATTCTATAATATATATATATATATA
>NW_006263512.1:23639-25024 GCF_000469605.1 Apis dorsata | reverse complement strand
AAAAAAAAAAAAAAAAAAAAAAGAAAAGAAAAAAGATCAGCCAGTTTCGGATAATTTACGAGTTTCGAGAGTTAAGTTCATTAGGAGATGTGGAGGGGATGTGTGGGTTAATTCGGTTTGCATGTTGGTTAACTGGATGGAAGATTGAAAGTAGGGTGAAGTTATATACGATGAAGTTCGGAACGAGTGATCTGACGGTTTGATGGATGATTTTACGAAGATCGAGAGTGTCGCACAAAGTTTCCAAAACGATCGTTGATTACGTGAATAATAGATAGAAGATAGGAGTTGTGATACAGTTCAGATGGAATATGATAGCGTTAAATTCTTCGAATATCCATCGAATATCTTTCGAAAGGATGGGAATGTAATTTTTTTCTTCTTCTTCTTCTTCTTCTTTTTTTCTCTCCCCGTCGAAGAATCCGATATTACTTTTTTCATTAAAGCGAATTCTCTTCATCGGCGTGTCGTCGATGGAAGAAGGAGGTGGGGCGGAGCGGGAGGGAAGGGTGTAAAAATTTCGGGACGGCGAAATCTCTGCGTCTGAGAGGGCGGGGATATTTTTAATAACGAGAGAAACATCGAAGCAAAATTTAGGCTAGCTCCCGGGAATGGATACATCCGGGTCATATAGAAGCTTTTACAAGTCTATGAAACTCGATATTGGCACTTGTAGGTCTCGCGGAGGACCTTGGAGATTGCGATTTTGGATATCCGTGTCCGACGGACAAACGTTCCTCTATTGCGCCTCGATCGACCACCTCTTTCCGACTTTCAATTGGGAACACGAGCTATTCGTGTTGCGCTAGATTTTCAAACGTGCACTCATATCTTTTTTTCGCGTTTTTCCAGCGATATGTAACGAAGAACGGGACTGTTAACGGGACGGCAATAACCCGCGTAATAAAGAATTGTGCGCGCGTCATTGCGTAGGCGTCATTGTGTTATTCTTATGTGTAATGAAACGCGCGTTAAATATGTTATTTAGCGGATTAATGCGATTGTACAAATTTAACCGGTAACTATTATTAAATCTGTATTAATCTAGCCGCGAATTGTCAATTTTCGTCGATCTATTCTAATGAGTTGACAACAGAGGAGCGGTAGGACGGAAGGAGGACGTTGTCGTGGAAGATGGCATCCATCAGCGTAAACGTCAACACGTTCCGCGACGTGATTCGACCATCCTCCATGAGACTAACGATCCATTACCCTTCATAAGGCTTGTAACTTTATAAATTGCCCTACGCAAGCCTCTTCGAGGACTATTATAATCAGATATTGGAACCGATGGATAGATTGACGAAATTCTGCCAGAATAACGAGCGCATTACTTCGAAAAAGAGCTTATCGTTGGAAACGAGGGAAACGTTGGACCAAAAAAG
>NW_006263512.1:17424-23150 GCF_000469605.1 Apis dorsata | reverse complement strand
AAAAAAAAAAAAAAAAAAAAAAAAAAATATAGAGAATTAAGAATTTAAAAATGGAATTTTTTTTTTTAGAAGATTAAATGTATCTAATAAAAGTTGAAGAGTCACAAAGAAAACCCTTGAAAAAAAATTTAATTCACATCCAGGAATTGTAATTTACATTCATATAACATGAAAATATGATAGCAGACAAGTTTTACATGAAACGAGAAAGAAAAGAAAAAAAAAAAAAAATTCATCCTCAAATGCATCTGACCGATTCTCTCGAAAAAACTCGTACAAACTCGAAACACGAGTGCTTTTTTTTAACGCTCGAGGATAGTTTTTAAAGTTACAGTTCGTGACCCCGAAACTCGCTAGCTTCCAAAATTTTCAATCATCGAAGGGGACAAAAACGCGACTCGTACTTGGAAGTGGACAGCCACGCGTAATGAAAACGTTTCCTCCCTTTTTTCTTTCTTTTCTTTTTTCTTTTTTTTTTTTCTTTTGCACCGAAACGACAATTACAAACGATCCAGTTGCGTGCAACGAGGGGCCGCGTCGTGTCACGACACAAACGTCGTGTCGTTATCCCTTTGTTTCTTTTCGAGGCTGCACCACGAGTGCAATCTCTCTTCAAACGCGTTTCCATCGGGCCAACAACGACTATGCGCCCCGTGTATCGACCTACAATGCTGACTGGCAACGCGCACCCCATAAAATTACCTCGTCGAGGAGAACACCGACCACATGGATGGCTGTTAGCCCATCGCCAAAACCGTGAACGCAAGCTATAAACGGATTGGATGATCGTGAGTGATCGAGCGTATGCGGTTCCTGATTGCGTGCACGATGGTTTTGGTTAGTTATTCCTGGTCGATATCTGCGAGGATAATATAGAGGGAGAGAGAAAGAGAAAGTGTTGAATTTTCGTTTTTTAATCCTCAGTTCGATATTTCTGACGTGACTTTTTATGTAAGCGTCAAACATAATAACAATCTTTGATAGAAGATATTGAAGAATATTTGAAATTTTATCAGAAAATTAGAATGAGTATGCTCAATTTCAAATGAGAATAATTTTGTTCGAAAATTCTTTATTCATTCGTCGAATATTCATCTCTGAAATTTTTTTAAATAATATATTTCATTATTCCTAGAAAAAGAATTGCAAAATGAAAGATTTGGTTTTATATTTTGTTGATAAATTGTTAAGAGTGAAATGCTAATATCCATTATCTATTTGCTCGAGAGAAATTATTAGTTAAGGGAAACCTGGATTGCCTTAGCAATCTCGAGCTTGGAATTCGATTATTAGAGAGTTATGATGAATATCAGAAGTTGATTAATGTTGACATCTTAAGGATTAAGACAATGACAATAAATTTCACGGTTGGATTAATCGCATCATCGGGGCTAAAACACCTTGCGCAAAATTAATAATGTTACTGAAATATACTCGTTTCTGTTATTATGGCCGCTATTTCGCTAGATGTACGAGAATGTTTCATTTAGTCGCGAAAATTATCCCACATCTCCCGTTGTCCTCCGTTCCATTATGTCAATTTATTTACCACGAAGAAAATATAGTTACGCGGTATATTTTCACCGTGAAAACTAGATTACGCGACTCTATAAAATTATTAATATTTCATTTTGCTTCAAAACTATTATATTTGCATACGTATATACGAGAACGACTCGTATATGTGATTAATAGCAATGGCTCAGAGATATTCACATTATTATTATTTTTTTTTTTCAAAGTGAGTTACATTTTAGGGAAAATGGAATTTTTAAATTCATACTTACATACGCACTTCTCACTATATATATGGAATTTTTATTTTTTTAAAAACGCCTTTCACTTATTCGCGAGATAATTGAATAAAAACCTTTAATAACATTCGAGAAACCAAATTATTCATTTGATAAAGGAAGGAAAAAAATGCGTTAATAAATCGACACCGATTTTCTTTCTTTTGCATATTCTATTTCAACGATCGTCGAGACAAATTCAACTGATTATGATTATCAGTTCCTCCTCCGACGTATAACGCCCTCTAAAAGTCTTCCAAGAGAGGAAAAAATCATGACGAGCCGAGAATGAAAATTAAGCTCGAAAGAAATTTAAATCTCTAGAGGCCACCATCTTCTTTCCCTCTTGAAAAAACACGTCCCACGCTCGAATACAAGCGCGACAAAAGTTGCGATTACGCGAGTTCGCGGGGGATGAGTTATCGTCTCCACCAGTCCTCCAGAGTTTGTGACGGGCGAAAATTAGGGTCGCTTCTTGACACATCTTGGCCGTATCTTGGAATTTGATGCATTCGTAATCACTGTGTTGGCCAGTTAACAACTTATCCAACGTTGAATCTAACGTTTTAACCGGTATTCGCATCGTTAGGAAGAATCCCCGCGACGACCGTGATAATCGTAAAGTAACGCCGGCTCGTCACCGGTTTTTCGAGGTGGTTGTGCATAAGTTTTCCGTTGCCGGGTAAAGAGAAAGGGGGAGCAACAGGTTCAAACGAAGGGGAACGGAATTTCTGGTTCTAGAGTGATGTTTCAGAGGGAATGTTTAATTTCGACGGCATTCAAAGGAACGTAAGAGCATCTTAGTAGCAAGATAAAATGTTCGCGTGGGTTTTTCTCGATGGTTAAACGTTTAAGAGTTTTTTTTTTTTTTTTCCTTTTTTTTTTTTTATTATTGGAAAACAAGTTTATGGACGACACGTGTATGTTAATTTTAAATCTCCTCTGTATGTTGTTACTTCTATTTTATTTTACATTTTATAACGTATATAATGCCACGTTACATGAATAAGCATTACTTAATATTGGAACAGAAAATGTGCTTATTTCCTATCGAATCTCTCCGTTATTAATTCTTTTTTTCGAAATTTTCAGATGACGAAGTACAGCAATTAGTGATTTGATACACAGACGTATATTGGAATTATAACGAGGAAGATAAGAGTAAGATAAATTGGAGATTTTCGACGTTGATGATTCTTTAAGAGTGCGATATGATAAATTTGAAATAAAAATAAAAGAATAACAGAGGCTCGAGAAAATGACGAGGATAACTTTATCTCTATTATCAAGTGCAAAAAATGCATCCACTATCGCAACTGTATCTTTCGTGTTGTCGTAAAGAAAAGGAAAAAAAAAAAAAGAAGGCAAGAAATTCATTTCCAATAATTATCCTGAGAATCGAAATCAGTTCGAGAAAGGGCTTACAAATGCGATGCGAAATATCAGTATGGACGCGTTCGAGGAAAGGTGAAAGGTCGAGCGATGAAACTTCGTTTTATCGTGGCTTTGATGAATCGCACGCCTCCAATAATTAAACGTGTACGAGCAACGAATTCACTTTACGCAATAAAATTTCGAGGAGAGGAAAAAAAGGAGGAAGAGGAAGAAAAAAAAAAAATACGCTTTTAATGATTGTCAGTGATATTTATAGAATCTGGAAACGATTCCCTGGTGAATCGTTTATCGTTTCGAATGACGGCGAGCAATTAGAAATGCAATACGCTTCGTTTCGAATAATCCTTTACACAATGTGACCAATCGTGACGTAGCCACGTTAATTAATAACCACGTATATACGAACGCGTTCATACGTGTATCGTGTACAGCACCACTACATTCATTTCTCAATCCGTCCGTTCTCTCTTTGTGTCTGTTATCCAAGCATTTCTACTTATAGTCTTCGCGCTTTGACTGATTATTGGACGTTCACCGGCATTCCAATCACGTTAGCATCACTGCACAACGATATTCCTCTCCGTTATATAATATTCTCCATTTTTCTCGATCAAAAATTAAATAAACAAGGAAATTTTGTTATATTCGAAAACAAAAAAAAAAAAAAAAAAAAAAAAAAGAAAAAGAAAGACATCGGAATTAATATCATCGTCGATGACGACAAGAGAGTGCACAAGAGAGAGAAAAAAGATAGCAATTCCTCAGGGACCTTTAAAATAAAAGCTCGAACAGGATCGAACTTTCTTAATCCCGAGTTTTTAATCGTGCTTCGGCCATCGCTCTTGCAAACAAACTGATCGATCACCTTGCTTTCGAGAGTAAAAAAAAAAAAAAACCGGTGATCAATTCCGACGATGCTTATCGAGCACGATATAGGAGTGTATATGCAACACAGAGGGAGAAGGACTTTTCTCTTCCTTCCTCCCCGATTTTCACTGCCGGTTATTATCGATCGCGAAAAATCGTTGTCCAGACTCGAAACGTCACGTTCCACACGTGAGCCACGCGTTCCACGATTCCGTAACTTTTCCCATTTTCCCCTTTCACCATTGCTTCCCCACCCACCCGTGCGCCATTGTTCGCTTGTCGTTGACCCCCTTGAATCGACGAAAAAGAGTGGGTAGCGCGTAGCGTTTCTCGCGTGGTTAATTTTTTCGAATCAGTTTGAAAAAAAGAAAAAAAGAAATATCGAATCTTCGAAATCTATTGAATCGCGATAAATTCGAATTCGGGCGAACTCTTCCGTTTAATCCTTCTGCGGTGGCGAGTCGACCACGATCTTTCTTCTCCGCGATCAACTTAAAAAAACCCCGATAAATCCCGAACTGCTTTCCCGTGTCTGCGGTATTCGCGAATCGGTATTCCCTGGTGGTCAGCCACTCTCGGATTAGAGAGCAAATCGACTCCACCTTTCATCGAAGCGCGAACAAGCTTCGCTCGGGTGAAAACGAAGGAAAGGATTTTCAAACTGGTATTTATATCCAGGAAATTTAAATCTCCCGTTCTCGCGGGCAGAGGATGGATGGTGGACAGTTAGAATTCGGAAAGAGAAGAGAGAAATATATATATATATATATATGTATATATAGAGAGAGAGAAAGAGAGAGAGAGAAAGAGAGAGAGAGAGAGAGAGAGAGGTATAAGAGAAAGAAAAAAAAAAACTGTCCTGGTAAACTGGTTTTATGAACAGACACTTGTTTTATGAACTGACTTACCGTGATCAACCCCGCGTGTGTTCTCTCGATCACCCCGATCCGTCCGACTCCGAACTCTAGATAGAACGGACGATTTGATGTCCGCGTTCTCACAGAGACCGATGACTATCACTCTCACTCTTCGCAGACAGTAGTAGGGGGAGAGGGTGTAAGAGCCGTAGACCTGCCTAAGCCCCACATTCTCACCGGGCCCTGACTCGGTTCCACGTGAATCCATCATCACCGTCAAGTGAACAACGAGTAGGCTGCATCTGCACACAGACAAACATTCCAACATAACAACCCCCATGTTCTCATGTGTTTCCACAATTCCATTCGGATTCTCCTTCCGCTCGATTGTCGCACGATTATTATTTGGTATATATATATATATATTTTTTTTATTTATTATATATATATTTTTTGTTTTTTTTTTGTATATATATATTGGTTTTGTTTTTGTATATGGTATGTTTTTTTTTTCCTGCGACAACATCGCATTTCGGGCCTCTCCGGTCATCCCGTGTACACGATATTACACTTTCGTAAGTATTTTGTATATATGTACATATACACGTATATATATATAGGTATATATATATATTTTTTTTTTATACTGTTAATTATACTTTTTGTTGTTGATGTTGTTGTTGTTGTTACTGTTGTTGTTTTCTGTTCTGTCTCGAAATCCGTCTGCGTAAACGGGGGCACGTATTATACGTCTATACATGTGTGTCTTTTCCTTTCTTTCTGCGGGTTAGTTTTATATTATAATTATATATAT
>NW_006263512.1:10775-17103 GCF_000469605.1 Apis dorsata | reverse complement strand
TATATATATATATATATATGAGGTCGATCCCGTTTCTTGTGTAAATATATATATATTATTTTCTTTTTGTCTGGATTTTTGTGATGTGCATACAGTATGTAACAAGCGACAAAAAGAAGGATAGATCAGCTGGATTGTGTGCGTAGATTACAAACATACACATACAGATATATATGTGTACAAATAAATAGAAAGAGAGATATACAGGGTGGGAGTGGATAAAAATGTTACAAGCTGTTTTCTTCTGGAAAAACCATTGCAGATATCGAGCTGAAATTTTTATACGTTGAATGATTCAGTGGGGAGGGATGAATATTTTAGATTATAAAATATCGCGGGGATTGAGTTTTTCGTAAGGATTGGAAGAGTGCCATTTCCATTTTCTTTTAAACGAAATGGCATGTTAATTTTTCGATACACAAACAATTGCCATTGAAATTAATAATATCTATTTGAAATTTTTATTTCTTTTATTTTTTTTTTCTATTCCGTATAATTATAGTGAAGAATACTCTGTATATATATATATAAGAAAAAGATTTTAAATTACTATGCATAAATTCCTTTTTTCTCCATATCCTCTTACGTGGAGTATTCTTTACCGAATATAAAAGAAAATAATTCGATTAAATGTTTATTAATTTCAATAGGGATTGTTCGTATATCGAAAAATTAATATGCCATTTTATTATAGAAGAGATAAAAAATCCTTATATATCATAAAACTCACCCTCGCGATATTTTAATTTAAAATTTAGTTAATCCTTCTGAATTGTTCAACACGTTAAAAATTTTAAGTCGATATCTGCCATGATGAGGAAAACAGCTTGTAACGTTTAAACCACTTTACCTTGTACATATACATACATAAATGTGATAAGAAGAAAGAGAGAGAGAGAGAAAGAGAGAGAAAGAAAGAAAGAGAGAAAGAGAGAAAAAGAGAAAGAAAGAGAGAGAGAGAGAGAAAGAGAGAGAAAAAGAGAGAAATATATATATATATTTTCTTTCGAACGGGTAGACGACAAAAGGGTCTTTTTGTATTTTGATTTTCCTCGGTCGCAACCGAGGTATACGGGTCTCTCTGAGAGCCTCGATATCTCGACGTGGGCATTCTATATTTTATTATACTTTTATTTGTTTTTTTTTTTCGATGTATTGTTCGATTTATATATATATCATATATACTTTATTTTTTATTTTATTTTATTTTTATTATATATTTCTGGACGGTAACAGTGGTCGATCGAATGTTTGTCTGTGAGTGCACTGGTAGCCTTTGCGAAACGTTGTGGTGGTGAGCATTTAATATAGATATATATATATATTGGAGGGTTGACTCTGAGATGTATTTTGGCACAAGATATTCTGCTTAGTCGAGAGCGTGTTGTTACTCTCTCGACGTTGCGTTGTATCTATCTATTAATACGTTGTTGGTAAATATTTTTACTCTTTTACTCGGGCGTATTTGCAGTTTTTTTTTTTTTTTTTAAATATATATATTTTTCGGTGGTGGTATGTAGAAATTGCTATTTGACACTTTCATGCGTCTCGATGATTGGTGAAGGGTCCGGCAGATCTACGGCGTAATGTGTGGTATAAATGCAGGTAGGTATATATCTATCGCAATAATATATTGCAATTGTGGTGCATGTTGATTTTGTCTTGCTTGTTGTTGTTGTTGTTGTTGTTGTTGTTACTATGTTTGTTAACTATAGCTATATTGTTACTATATGTTTTAAATATATATATATTTAGAGGTTGTTCATGTTGTTATTGCTTGTTCATGTGATTGTTGTTCTAAGAGATGTTTCTGTCCCATCGTTTTTTTTTTTTTTTTTTTTCCTTTCATTTCTCTTTCTCCCTCTGTGTGTCGTTCGCCATTGTGACGATTCTCGATTTTCCAACGTCTCCTCGAACGTGTCGTTAGTGTGACCTAGGTGCGTGAGAGTCTTCCCTTCGTCGACGATATCGATTGTCGATTAACGACAAGCGAACGACGGAATATTTAGGAACTTTGTTCACGGAATAGAAAGAGAGAGAGAAAGAGAGAAAAAGAAAGAGAGAGAGAGAGAGAAAGAGAAAAAGAGTTGGCAGAGAAAGAGAGAAAAATAGAGAGGATCGTATCGAGACGACGAGGAAATGTTATCGCTATCGCAAAATCGACTATCGATGTTCGACGACGAGAGGGCAAAGAAGAGGAAGGGAAGATAGATAGAAAGAGAAAAAGAGAGATAAGGGATGAAAAGAGAAAAAGAGGAGGGAGATACTCGCAAGAGACTCAAAAACGTTCTCGCTGATAACGAAATTCATTTCCCGTGTTCGATAAACGAAGACGGAGAAGAAGAAAGAGAGGAACCTGAATTTTCCAACGCTCTTTCATCTTGATTAACTTCGACAGACGACGGAAACGTGGCTCGCCCTGTTTCTTCGAAAAGAAAAGAAAGAGAGGCGTCAAAAATTTCTCGAAACTACTATTTGCCTCCCCCCACTGATCGATGCCAACGGAGTTTATTAAAACGCGCGCGTCAAGAAACTGGGAAGAGGAGAAGAAATGGAAACGCATAGTTTCGATCCTTCTATCGTTCCCTTTGATACCTCGCGTAAATCCATCCACCTTACTTCAACCAACCAAGATTCCAAGTTTCAACAGTACAAACGCGCAATAACTTAAAGAATTCTATTCACATTTCGCAAGATAAATTTTTCCACTTTTCCCTTTCCATCGTAAGAAACGATATATAAAATATCATCGCTCGAAGCGAAAATTGAGAGGAGTGGGGGGAGAGGGTAGAGCGACGAGTCGGTCGAATGCTAGGATTCTACTACTGACTACTACGCGTGTTGTCTTTTTTTTCCCTCTCTACGTATGCGTATGCGGATGCGGATTGTAGCGGTGCCCTAAGGGGGATGAAAGAACGCGGGTAAAGCTTTCGCTGTCACAGCCACGCGTCAACGTCTGCGGGACAAGGGTTGTCCAAACGCTCGTACGGCTTCGGTTTACCCGTTCGAAACGTGCATCGATCGAACCGCGGCCCAATCCCGACGGGAGAAAGCGTATCGTACAACTTCGAATTCGATTCCCCGCGTCTAATTTTAGATATTAACCTTTCCAACTTCCTATATTGCCACCCCTATCCAATGTCCAAGTTTCACGAGAAAGGTAGCTTCGAATTGGCGAGCATTACCTTAACTCCGCCGTTCGCGCTTCATCGATTTCTTGTCGTAAATAAGATTTGCAAATTGAAAAAAAAAAAAAAAATAAAATCCATAGCGATTCTGCCTATTTCATCCCCGCGTGACACGCATCCTTCGAAACACTTGTCTTCCCCTCCTGTTTCAAAAGCTCTCGAAAACTCTTCTGGAAAGGGTCAAGTCGGGAATCTCTTTTCTTTTTCTTTCACCCTCTCGCTCGCGAGATAAAAAAATTAGAAGAACGATCCATATCCGCGAAACGAACAGATCCCGTCGAACGAAAAGGAAGGAGAAAGGAAGTCGGCCAATCATTCGCACCGGCGTTACCTCGTTTTTTTTCACAGGGGGGAGGAGAAAATTCCAACTGGCCCGAACGCAATTCCGCGCAATTAAGACCGAACGACACCGGGGGAAAGCTGCTCTCGTGGGATTTTCAATTACACCCCCGTGTTCCTCCCCCTCCTCTCCTCCCAATCCCCAACGATACCGTTCATTCTCTATAACGCGACACCGCGCGAGCCGCGCTTTCCTTACCAATGCATCCGATAATTGAAGCCCTGCAGGCTTAATTGCCATTCCCCGCGCGGCCATCCAGAGCTGTTAGGGCGAGGAGGAGTACGCGCCGCGCGGAAACAACACCGGAAGAACGCATCCCCTACACGACACAGTATGTCCGGTATAGAACGGCGTCGAAACGAAAGTGAATCGATCAACGATTTTGGATATTGATCATGTCGAAAGATCACTTGGCTACTTCGCTTTTTAATTCCCGCGAGTGTGATTTCCTGTAAGAATATGGAATAATATTGTTGTCTTTGTTGTTTGGAATCGTTGTAATCATTGAATAGAGAGAGAGAGAGAGAGAGAGAGAGAAAGAGAGAGACGGGGAAGGGGTAGATTTTCTGTACAATTTAAGGTAATGATTCCTTCGGTTGATTCTTTAGACCGAGTGAACGTGTGCAGAGAGGTCGTTTTATTTGGTGGAAGACACGCGATAATGGAATTGATTCTTGCGAAATATTAATTTTACGTGTAATAAAGTATTTCTCGTGATATTATTTAAGAAACAGAGTTTGTTTTTTCCTTTTTTTATTTTATTTTATTTTATTTCAGAAATACAGAGATTTCGTTGATCGCGTATATTACGAGAGTATAATTCGTTAAAAGGAGGATCAATCAATTCCACGATCCGCGTTTTTTCCGCACAGAACACTTTCCGCTCACCTTTCACAGCCTAAGAAGCAACCAAGCACGGGCAAATAATCCGGACATACTGCACGGATCGGAAAACGATCCAATTAAACTATTCTAAGCTATTCACAGCGTCTAAACTTCGTTTCGGTTGCATGAAGAAAGCTCGACGTAAAAGGAAAAAAAAAAAAAAAAAAAGAAATTGTACGTGAAATTGAAGGAAATTTTGATTCGAAAAATTAGGCAGAGAATTAAGTGGGAAAGAAAAAGCAAAGAGCGGAGAAAATAAAATAGAGAAAGAAATCATATGGATACAATGATCGCCTTGTGATGAAATGACAGAAGCTCGTCCCGATCGTTCTAAGAACTTGTACACTGCAGAAAGCGAAGAATCCGAGGAACGCGTCTACTACTTCATTCTCGCAATTAATGGCGGAGAAAAGCTGAAGCGGAACAACACGTGCGCAAAGTAGCCACGAATAAAACGAGCGTATTTATATGATAAAAGCGATGATAAAAAGGGTGAGAAACAATGTCTCAAGAAACAGAAAGAATCGAAGGATGACTTCTTCTTTCTCGATATGAAAATAAGAATATATACATATATATATATATATATTACACGTACCGATTTTCAATTGGAAACTCGGTTACACGCTTTTCAAACTGATCTGAATTTTACTTTTTGCAACTTTGACCGAAATAAAATCGTCCCGAGGGAAAAAGCTGGGTATTCGGGATTACACCGAGGCTCTAATCCTAAAAACGAATCCTCGCGGCTTAAAAATAAAAAAAAAAAAAAAAAAAAAAAGAAAAGAGAGAGAGAGAGAGAGAAAGAGAAAGATAGTATGACAGGTGGTCTATAGACGAGGAATCGTTAGTGTACCGGAATACGAACGAAATGCGAGCGAGGCAAATAAAGAGAGAAAGAAAAAGAGAGAACCTGTTCGATATCTAGTTTCATTGGAAAAGTAGGATAAACTGCTTTCCTCGACCGAGCCTCCGCTTCTCGACGTTTCGAAGCAAAACACACACCGGTTCGGTGGCTATTGTACCGCTCGACGATATAGGGACGAGTGTTAAAACGCGATGAATAAATTACGCGAACGAAGCGCAACTCGAGTTTCGACGAGTCGTCGTGTGCAGCTTCGCGTGCACGATAGAAATGAATTTCCCGCTTTCGATGTTTTTAACGATCGAAGTGGTCGTGTTTAAAGATCGAAACGTTCAATCGTGACGCGTGAAATGTTATTTTTTTCTTTCTTTCTTTCTTTCTTTTTTTTTTTTTAGACGTACGAGCAACTGAAATACCTTTTCTCTTTCATTTCCCGGGAGAGAACATTTACGTCGTCATTTACGGATTAGAAATCACGATTCCTTTTTTTTTTTTTCCTTTGCTCTAGGAAAGAATATTTTATGCCGCGCGAGAGAAGAATATTCTACGTAAGAAATATTTTATTTCTAGTTTCTTTTTTTTTCTAAACACGATCACCTCGAAACGATCCCAGCGTTTTTTAAGATCTTTTTAAATATACGAGATAAACAATTTTCTTCGCTTCTTTCTCCGATCTTATTATCTCGAGACGAATGAACGAATATTTAGCGCATGACGTGTTTTTAATTTCTCTCTCGAAATAAATCGCGGCTCTCGAAAAAAAGATCAAAGAACGATCACGAGGAGAAAGGAACGATGGATGAAACGAAATTTTTCGTAATATTTTTAATATACAGATTGTAGACGAGGGGAAAATTCACGCACCAGGAGTTATGATGGAAAAGCAGAGATCGTCGCAAAGCTTGCGATCATTCTGCTTGGTCATTTTGCTTTGGCATTGTTTCTCTGATGATACGTTAATTATATTATATACCTTGTACAGGATATATATGTATCTTGATGCGATGGAACAGATAATAAATACAGATGCAAAACCGTTTCTATACTCTC
>NW_006263512.1:4734-10451 GCF_000469605.1 Apis dorsata | reverse complement strand
TATATATATTACATGATATATTATATGACTTGTTTCGATGTTTCTGATGTTTCTTGTCGGTGGTTGTTCTGTGTCGATGTGGTATTATAATATCGATTATATGGTGATATCCCGTACGATGTCTGTTGTTAGATATTCATGTTGTTGTTACCGGTTGATGTGGCGCCAGCCAAGTCGAGTGTGCTCGAGTTACATCGTGCTTAGCTCCCTGTCGTGGATGTGCTCGGAGAATCCTTTTTTTTTTAACTTTTCATATCTTTCATTTTTTTTTTTTTTATTATTATACATAGGTATATATATATATATATTAGCCGACGTGTAGATCGTGTGTAGAGTCGGGCAATTGTATTATGTTCGTATCTGTTATATTTTTTCGTATATTTCATTTGAAATGTTGCCTAATTCCGTTATGCTTAGCAACATACGAGAGTACCGTTGTCTTGTCTCGGGCTCGGGTTGTGATGATTTTGTAGGTTTATAACACGGAGATATAAATATTATATATAGACTTCGGGCGATATTCGTGTCTCGTGCTGGTAGTCGAAGGCGTGGTGTGATGCGGAGATGAACCGGAGAACTCGAGGCACAATAATTACATTTGTCACTTTGAACAAAACGTTGCACTGAACAACAAAAATATCCACGAACGGGTGGAGAGAAAAACAGAGAGGAGAGAGGAAGAGAGAAAAAGAAAAAGAGAGAGACAGAGAGAAAGAGAAAAAGAGAAAGAAAGAGAGAGAGAGAGAGAGAGAGAAAAAAGAAAAGAAATACTTCTGGGTTTCTCTCGCGATGTTTGTGTACCACGACGATGGTGTACTACTCGTCATCGAGTGCCACGATTACACGACGACGTGGCATCTCACGGGATGATGGATCTCCCGTGAGAAAGCCCGATCCGAAACAAACGAAAACCGGTCCGATACGTCGTCGAGAAGAAACACCCGCAAAAGCAAAAGGAACGAGACGACGCGAGGAACGCGTCCGAAAAAACCGGAAATATAGATCGACGCGTGCCAGTTCCTTCATTCGTCGCTCATTCCACGAACGAGTGTGTTTCCGCTCGACCACCAAAATGCGGCGATTTAGAATAACACTCATCGCGCATGCACATTCTTATTCAATACGATCTTCTTCGATACGATAATTCAAGTCGATAATACGCGTCGACTTTAATCGATCTGGTCCAGATAATACCGAAGATTATTAATCGAAAGACACGCGCCAACACGCGTTAAATTTAATCCACGACTCGATCGGCCAATGATTTACACGATTATAGCGCAGCCATAGCGACCCAGTTTAATCCTGGATGAGTAACGCCTGCCTGCCACCTCTCTATCCATCGCCAATTCCATCCTAGGTTTTCCTAACGCGCCCAAGTGACGCGTTATGTGATGAATGCGCGTCGTTCGGCTACAACTTTTCCCCGGATTTCGGAAAACCGATTTCATTTCGGGGAGAAGGAGAAAAAGGGGAGGACGTAAGACGGGCGCTTCTTTGTCGGGGATATTGGTAAGAAAAATTTGAGGAAAAAAAGTAAAACCGGTGACAAACGACCGGTTTTAATGCCATCTCCTTTTAGTAGGTAGGGGGGGAGAAAACGTGAAAGAGACGTTGTAGAGACCGGGCCGCGTTCTATGATGGCGATGGTGTCATTAGAGAAAGAGCAGAAGAGTAAATGGTTCGAACAGTTTAAAGCCGGCAATTTCCATCTCGTGTTACGAGCAACTCTTTTCGGCCGAGCATCTACGATAATGATCGGATTAAGAACGTTAATCTGAGAAAAATGTTTATACTCGATACGGACGTCAAATTGTATCTACCTTTTTTTCGAATTATATACGTATATTATATACATAAGTTACAATTTAGAAAGAGGAAGAAAAATGGAGTACTTTAGTCGAATCGACGATAGAAAAAGATCATTATAGATCAACTTCTTTTTTCAGAGTTACTCATTCAGTGGAATATTTCTATAACGAACGATTTCCAATTTCTCATTCAAAGGAAATATCTTCTATTGACTTGTTACAAATACAATACGAGAAACAGATATTCAGAAGTGAGTAACGATTTAAAATTTCTCTAATAAAATCAAAAAGTTATTATTTTCGAGTTACTCATCCAGTGGGATATCTTTATAATTGAAAGATTTCCAATTCAACGTTAAAAGAATTGTATCTTCTTTTGATTTGCAAAAAGGACAGAGATATTCTGAATCTAATTCATCGATCTTATCTAAGAGGGCATCTCTTCAGTATCGGATCGGACCATCAGTGGCGGATCATCTCGTGGTGGTGAATGGTCGACAATTTCGCGTTAGTACCGATAACGGAACATTATCTTTGGGATGGTAAATTAGACGACACGACTCATCTCCATTATTGAACGAGAGCACACGGCCGAGTCAATCTTTGCTTATCGAGATTTCCACGTTCCACTTGTATCGATGGAAAGGCACCGCGAGTCACGTATTAATATTATTATTAATATTTTTCCCAATATTTCGATCATTCCACATACGATTCAATGATTTCGTTTCGTTTCGATTTACGTTGGATCACGACGCGCGCGTGTCGATCGTGTCGAAATCATCGTCACGGAGAAAAGATCGCGCGCGTTGAACTGTTCAACTTTGATGTTTCCAGCGTTGTTGTGGCCGGAAAGAGCGATTGCAAATAACGGGGTTTAATTTTAAAACGATGAAAGATACGTTTCGATAGAGGGGGAGAGAGAATGGTAGATTATTTTCGTGTTTCGCTCGATAATTCATGAATCGAGGTGATAAATATCCTGGATTGGATTCCTTGTAAACGAGGGAGTGCATTGTCAGAGCCAATCTATTGTTCGAGTCGCGAATTATCGTTTATTGCGTTAATGTATTAAATGTACAAAGATACAATAGCTTTGATACAAATTGGCGAACTTTTACGGGAGTTCGTAATGCGATTTGTCGTATCACGAACTACTGCAACTCTCTCATTATCGATGTAAAATGGTTAATCGAGCAGTGGAATTATCCAAACTACCCGTTAAAAATTAAGTGTCTCGTATGTTGTGCTTTCAAAAAAAAAAGTAGGAGAAAATGACGATTATTTTTTTTAAATTTTACTTTCAGATTATTAATTCCATAATGGACTTGTGGAATTAAACCATAAATTTGTTTTTACGAAATTGAAACATTACTCTTGTAACGAAGGATTAAAAATTTGCGGAAAGTGAGATGGATTAAAAAATATTACTAAATATTATATCGATTCTAATTCTATTACAAAACATCGTTAGAACTCTATCGCACAAGGATCCTGTGCGATCCAGAAATTTCATTTGAAACAAAACTTTCGTTTCACTGGACCGATCTTACTTACAAAATCATTAAAAAAAAAAACCTATTTTGCACGAACTCGCGTTGGTCCACATTTATGACTATTACCAATTACGATAAAGCCTCCGTTACGACTCCACCATTTTACATTCGTCCACCGTCGAGTGTCGAGGATAATTTACCATTCGATAGTAGCAACGCTCTTTACGATCAGATACTATTGAACAGTTCACCGTCACGCATCTCCCGTGAGCGCAACAAAATATAAAAGTACACATCGTTATGTGGGTAGTAGAGAACGAAATTGAAAGAGAACGAAGTTTAAAACGGGAGAGGGGAGAGGAAGGGGAACGGTGATTCGTGGTGTGTATACGATAATTTTACAAAACGACGGATATACGCCTTCGATGTGCCTTAAACGGGGCACACGAATTAAAATCGTGAACTGGCGCAGGTTAAATTACTTTTATTAGACGTTTCGCCCGTGCACACGCTTTCCCAAAAGCGTGTAATAAAAAATAAAGTCGTAAAATTGGAAGGAGTTGTGAAAATTTGGGGACACCGAAATGAAAAAAACAAATATATTCGGCCATTGTGCGCTTACGCTCGAAAATTTTCGATTCGAAAACGATTTCCACCTTTCGATTCCATTCTCCAAAACTTCTCGACTCGAGAGAAAGAGAGAGAGAGAATTCTCAGACTCGCCACAAATCCGTGTCCACGGAATCACGTTCGAATCTGGTTCATTTGGAGCCGCCTCGAATCCCGAAATCATTCGAAATCGGAAAATAGTCGAGGGACACGACGATTCTTCTTCTTACTCTCCAAATCGATTCCCCCGCGACGCGGTCGTTCTCAACCCCGGTTTCCCGGTTCAGAAATCGACGCCTCGGGAGTAAGCGCACAAAAGGCATGCATAATGTAACGTGGGACGAAATCCGTGGCGGAATGTGTGTAAACGTAGAACGGCACGTCGATATAAGGTAATGTGTCGTTATGCGGTTTCTCACAGCCCCGAGCGGGGCGTGCGGCGATCTCGCTTTTTCTCGTGCTCTCTCCACGTGTCCTTCTCGTTTTAAGGGCGAGACGAGGCGAATGCGATACGAGCGGGGGAGGGTGTCAACTATAAACTGGAGGGGGAGGGGAAGGAGGGACGTGCATGCATGGGAGAAACGGAATAAAATTTCATGAATACCGGGTGTCGATTATTTCGTCGACGCGCGACTTATTCGATCGTTCGACTTATCGTCGACGAGGCTCTACCTGTTTCCCGTTTTCCCCTCTCTTCTTTCTCTTTGTTACGTGGGATAATATTTTCTCTTCTTTTTTTTCCCGTCTAAAATCAATAGCGCGTGGACAAATGTTTTGATTTCTCGACAGTGTCGAACGAAGGAAGGGTTTTGGTCGCGGGTTAATCCTCGTCCCAACGAGGATCATGCGTCATCGTTTCGAACGTTTCTCTTTTCTTTTTTCCCTCCCCTCCCTCTTTCTTCGCCCAATTGATTTATCGCGAAAGAATGTTTATAAAAGTATAACGTACGTAACGAGTTGCCAATGCGACGTATCAACGGGTGCGATCCATTAGTCAAACGCTTTATGAAATTTAATAATCAGACGATGCTCGATGTCGTCGGGAGACACTCGTTTCATAAATCACAGAACCATTACCAGACTTTCAACGAGGATGTTGGTCGGATTTAGAATTCGGAAGACGAGGTTTGCCAAATCTGTCACACGGCAGAGTGTTCCGAGCTTTTTATGCAAAGGGAATTATTTTGATATCGCGAAGTAACAATATTTGTAAATTTTTGTCGAATTGCCGGCAGATAAATAGTCGTGAAAAATAGTCGTCGAGGGTTTTCGTAAATCTTTGTAACGCGAGAGGTAAGGTTTCATCCTTTTAAGTCATCTAGAGATTAAAATATGCAGACTAAATATCGACTAATGTTGCTTGATTTTAACCAAACTTCATTTCACGAATTGTTTTCACGAATTGATTGCGATTCAAGCAAGTTTTCATAAGAGTTTTGCATAAAAGAAGGAAATCCATGGAAGAGATTATGGAATACTTTCTTTGAATACTTTTAGATACTAACAAATGTTGTATATTCTGCATTTAAAAATATTTGTAGAAGACAAATATTTGATTTCAGAATTCTAAAATTTATCACGAGCATTCGCAATAAAAATTCTTTATCACTATAAACTAGATAAAATATTTTTAGATAATAAAATTATGACAAAATTGAATTAAAATTTCGAAGTGAACATTTCAAGAAACCTTTCATCTCTAAGTGTAATCAAAGAAATTCGAATTCAATTAAACGATCGAGAAATTCTAATTGATTAAATGCAACGCGTCTTAAAGCCACGAGTGGCAATAAATTTCGAG
>NW_006263512.1:2162-4384 GCF_000469605.1 Apis dorsata | reverse complement strand
AAAAAAAAAAAAAAAAAAAAAGGCGGAGGAAAAATAATCAACGATGCATTCCCACGGAACAATTCATTTCGTGGTCGATACATTCGCGTCAGAGTGCACGATACATTATCGCGGATAGGTGAAACCGTCTTGGAAACGGAAACGAACGATCAATTCGAAGTGAAAACTTCTCCAATCGGCAATAACTTTGAGTACGCTCTTATCCTCGATACCATAACGTGGAAAAAGCAAAATAAAAAAGGGAGGAGACGAGGATCGAGAAGAAAGGGGCGGAAAAATAAATAAATAAAAATAAATAAATAAATAAATAAATAGAAAAGTTCGATAAGAAAGGATCGATAAACGATTTTCTCGAGTGATTCGAGATATTATTTTTAAATCATTTTCGAAATTGTAGAAAAATGTATATACTCTCTTTGGTAAAAGATTTTTGATCAAATATAACTATAAAAAATATATTCATTAAAGATAATTGTAATTTTTTATTACAGATGTAAAATTAAATACACGTTATGATAATTAAATGCATGTTAAATAGATATCAATATAATTTAATGACGTAAATATAAAAAAAAAATTATATAAAAAGTCGTTTCTTTCTTTTGCCTCGAGAAAATTATTTGGAATTAGAAACGTTATAAAGTATGAAGAAAAATATTTATTTTTTAAAAAATAATTTGTATATCTTTTCTTTAGCTTCTTCTTCGTAATATTTAAAAGATTAAATTCCTTTTTTTTCTTTTTTTATTCACTTCATATCACACAGATTTAATATTCTCATCATGTTTTATCTCTTACATTTGATATTAAAAAAATTACGATATTTTTAATAACGAGTACTTGAGAACAAAAATTAATTCTTTTTCAAATTCATTATCATTTTACTATTATCATCTTCTTACTTTATCGGAATAATTGAGGATACATTTGTATTTCACACGTTCATTCCAAGCAATCTTTTCATATTTTTCACTTCTTTTTATAACAGCTTCTACAAATTAAATAAAAAAAAATCCATCGATATAAATAATCACAAGTTTATCATAAATAACTGCAATCAATGCGACAAAAAAGGAAATACACTTTGAAACGCTCTCAGACGCGGAAATTTCGTATTGACTTTTTGTCAAGGCTAAAAGTTCACGAACATGGAAAACAGATCAAGAAGGGGAAATCGGGAAATGGGTCGAGAATAATCGTCGTATAAGAGATCGATACATCCTTATAGACGGATCCAGAGGCGACGATGATTCGTTTCCGCCTTCCGCTAAAAATATCCTCCAAAGCTTCCTCTTTCTTTCACGGTTGACGGACAACCGTTGTAGCCACATCACGTTCGCTCGTTTCGGCCTCTTTTTTTCCCCTCAATACGCGCAAATCGTGATTTTTTTAAAAGAAAATATATATAACTCGACATCTTTCCCTCGACATATTTTTCATAATACTTTCATTTGAAATGTTTATTCATATATATATGCAAATATGTCATGCGCGAATGTAAATTAGATAATCGTAATAATTAGATAAATCGTCGATTTAAATTCGATCGAGAAATCGAGTATATCGCGTCCTCGAAACGATATCAAGCTTATATTTTCTTTATAACGCATGCATGAAAGAAGTTTCTCGCGAAAGTCTAACGCTGGCTCAACGGTTCGCTTGCCGGAATAATTCGCTCGTTACCAGATAGCGACTCTTCCGCTTGTTAGGAACTTGTTGTCGAAGTCGAAATTACGGTAGGGACGGAGAAACATTTTGCCAGCTATTTTTGCCAGTGTACGAAATTTTCGAGAAACCGTATCTATTGTCACGAGACGATTTCGAGTCACTTTGTGGGTAAGATTTTTTAAAAAAAAAAAAAAACATATCAAATGCTTCTACAGTCTAATAATAAATCTATCTACGAAAAACCTTACAAGCTCGAAAAGACCGGAGGAAGTTGATATAAACGGCGATATTAAAACATCACGAGAGTAATTTATCCGGGGAATAAAATTAGGAAAATACTAACGAGAAGGAGTTGTGGAGTTGAAGGGGCCGGTAATTTAGCAGGAGGAAGAATGGTGAGAAGGAAGGAGGCGGTTCGTTAAGCGGGCCGGTTGAAAATGCGCAAAAATAATTTCCCCCGAGGAGACAAGGTGGAACGTCTTTCTAGAAAGAGAACAAGAGGCTTCTGTTCTCTGTTCGAGAAAAACCGAGCGGTTTCAAGAGGAGACGACGAC
>NW_006263512.1:0-1940 GCF_000469605.1 Apis dorsata | reverse complement strand
CGAGAACGCCCGGCCTTTCAATTACCGGCCTCGATCGCGTCAAACGAACGTTTTCGCGGTTTGCTCGAAGATGCGCTCGATATGCCCGTTCCATTTCTCGTCTGCAATTTCCTCGCCATCTAGTATTATATTCTGTACACGTAGTACACACGAGCGCGCGTAACGGTGTGTTCCGCCGAGTGTCGAGCCGAGTATAGCTCATTTCCAACGAGGAATCGGCCACCTTGTCGACGCGAGAACGTGTCCAAAGCAAGGCTGATGGTCTGATTTCCTTATAATCAGAACTCGATTCGCATTTATCGCGAACCGACAGCCGCTGAGTCGAATCCTTGGAAACAGATTAGATTCCATTACACGGTGAATCATTGGGGCTGCTCGAGGATTCATCGAATGGTGAGCGCGAGTGAAATGGTTCGAAGATTCTAGATTTCTTGTTCTATGTAGTTCAGAGAAAGGGTGGGAGGATATTGAATATATTTAAATCGTTATTCCTTGGGATTTTTCCCTCGGATATCGCGAGTAAAATTTCATTCCCCAATTTAGCCATCTTCTTTTATCGTGACGATATATATATAAAGTAGATTCCACAGAGTATGATGATTTAAAAATATAGATCGAACTTGGTGACGAGCAAACACTCTTGTAAAACAGCCAACGGAACAGAGCTAAAACGGCGCGCAAGAGAAGAGAGAAAAGAGGCTAGTCATTTGAACGGCGTATTGGCCGCCGGTTTAGTCGATCCATCAATCACTCCGAGCGAGATTCGAAAAACGCACAAGAGTACGCGTTCCAAAATGACGCACTCTCGGTCACAATAAAACAGGCAATACGTCAGTATTATTTACGAGGATTCGAACTGTCGCACAGGCGTGACTCTCGTCTCACCGTCAGATGCATCACTAAAAATTGTGCCATCAAAAAAGATTTCATAAAAATTAATATTTCAAAGTATATGGTTAAAATTTTTGACTTTTTTACTAGAAGAGTGTACAAAGAGATGGCACAAGAAACATTTCCCGGAATTCTAAGACTTAAAGATGTTGGATAGCCAGCCAGGATTTTAAATCAATACAATTTTTATACAATTTTCTATTACACAATATAATCCTCGAGTTTAACTCTTATTTTTATAATTTTAATTGATATATTTTTATATTTATTACATATTTATATATTTTTTTCAGATTTAACTTTACTTGCTGCTAACAACATTTCTTCACAAAATATTATTGCAATTTTAATTACTACACAAAAATTAAATTAATTAATTGAAGAATATTTTTTTCATCCTACTGTCATAGCTACTAACTTGATCAAGAAATGAATGATCCCATGACAAAAGACAATAAGAAATTAATATGTAAAGAGTAAGTAAAACATCATATTCATTAAATTAATTTAGCATTAAGTAAAATGTTGAAAAAAAAAAAAAAATATAGGTCCTGGAAATGCAAGTATTAAATACGCACAAAAGTAAGTATAAAAGGTAAGTATATAAAATTCAAATAGATCTGCGTGACACCTCCTATAAAATTATATTCTCCTAATCAAACTCGTAAAATATAGTCGAAAATTTCTGACAAAGGCACAAAATTATGAACAGGGAAATTCTTGGAAATATTATTCGTGCGATCTTCTTCATGATTATATTCTCCTGTTACAAAATCGAAAATTTTGGCAAACATTTTGCCGAAATTTCGAATGCGTATTAGGAAAATATAAAACATAAAGAGATAACACGGCAAATAATTCCAAGAATTCCAAAATTCAAAATTTTCGGATAGCCAATCAGAATTTTTGAACAATGTTACGATTCATGATTAAGACAATATGATTCTAAAGGAGGAGACATAGGGATCTTTGAAAAAAAAAAAAAAAATAAAAAAATCAATTGCAAAAACAATTATCATAAAAATAAATTTTACAAAAATTTCATGCCA
>NW_006263511.1:0-594 GCF_000469605.1 Apis dorsata | reverse complement strand
GGAAATATGTCAGATCGAATGAATTAAGAAATATTTAAATAATTAAATAACTGAAAAGATAAATATATAAATAATTTGATGCATATATATGATAGTGTATTTTTGTTTTATTGATACATTTGTTTATTGATTTATTTATTCATTCATATTCAGTGAATTTTTTGTTTTAATTTTTTCTTTATTCATCAATTTATTTATTTAAAATTTATTCATTTATTTTTTAATTATGATATTTTTATTTGGTTATTTAGTATTTATTAATGAATTTCATTTCTTTTTCATTTATTTGTCTGTTGATTTATATACATGATTCATATACTTCTATACATTTTTGTCCAATTTATTTATGTATGCATCAAATTATTTATATGTTTATCTTTTCAGTTATTTAATTATTTAAATATTTCTTAATTCATTCGATCTGACATATTTCCACATCTTTTTGTTTCAATCATTTATGTATGCATTCATCAAATTATTTATTTATTTCATTCTTTATTTAGTTACTTATTCTTTTTTTATTCATTTCACTCCTTTGTCTCATAATTTATTTCTACATTTTTGTTTAATTAATTTATATATATAACAAATTAT
>NW_006263510.1:62078-72014 GCF_000469605.1 Apis dorsata | reverse complement strand
CAAACAATTGTAATGGTAAAGAAACGAATACAATTGCGCGCTTTGTTATCACCTAATTTCACGAATAGACTAGACGATTTAGTTTCAGAATATAAGGTGTTAAGAGAAAAAGATTGCTGACCCGAAATGAATGACTAGCAGTCAGAATTGGAAAATGCGCTCGAATCGATCTTTCCTCTTTACGCTGTTCATGCTGAGAATCTCATTAGAAATGTTTGTAGTTAAATATGCCTATTTCTCACGTTGACTATTCCATTGATTAGGGTTAAATATGCCCATTTTTCTTTAAATTGAGAATTGGCCAGTTATAATGGTAACAAAGCGAATATAATTGCGCGTTTTATTATCACCGAATTTCACGTCTGGACTGGATGATTCAGTTTCAGAGCGTTATGTAGTTGTTAATGGAAAAAGATTGTTGACCCGATATGAATGACTAACAGTCAGAATGGGATAATATTGCTGGGTCTTTCTTTTCTCAGTTTGATGCTCATGATGACAATTTCAGTCTCAATTAGAACTTCATGTCTGGACTGGACGACCAGCAGGAAATTTTGATTGTAACAAAACGAATATTAATTGTTTTAGAATATTAATTGTCATAGAATTTTATGTGGACAGAACAATTCAGTTTCAGTACATCATGGAATCGCTAAGATTGAATACTTCTCTCAAAGAGTAATGTAAAGACTGTAAATATTCAATATTTTATTTTAAGACTAAGTATTAGTTGATATGCTCTGTAATTTCTATCAACAAAATGCGAGATATTAGAGGATATACTGAACATCGTCTAAAAACTCAAGGGCTTTAGAAGTCGCCCGCTACAATATTATTTCTCTAGAGTTAAGTTATGTGCTGCAGGAATAAGATACACCAAAACTGTGATATTTCCGGTTAAGAGTGAAATTTTTGATAATAGTAAGATGTACAAATTCATTTTCTATATAAAAGAAATATAACAGATGGGATCAGAGATTTTATTAAGAAAAAATCTTCTGGAATCCATACAGAGTTATTTTTTGAAGAAATGAGAAAGTATCTGTTAATGTGATGTTAACATATGAAAAATTATAGATGCTTATCGAAGAAAGATGAGGAAAAACAAGGAAAAATCCGATAGTAAAGTTACCAATAAATGAACATACTTGCATTTATATGCGAATATTCTTTGAAGACAATTATAGAACGCTGAATGATTATGAGAACACACCGATCAATATCTGAGACAAAATAATGGATCAAAGAGATACAAAAAACAGAGCAAATAGCAAGAAAAAATAATGACACAAATGCTCAAATCATCACACGAGTCCTTCTGAATTTATTACGTAATGGGGACATGTGTTTGGACTAGATGATTCAATTTCAGATCGCAAAGTGATTATAATTGGTTACCATGCTTAGAAAGGGATAAAAATCGAAGAAATTCGATTATCCATTTTGAGAGAGCACATATAAAGACGTAATTGCAGAAAGATGTTAACGGCCAAAGGCTTATTTGTGCTGAATCTAGGCTAAAAGCTTTGTAAAATTGCCCGTTGCAATTAGATTGTGTGGCTGGAATTAGATATGTTGATATATTGCATCAGTAGTGCATCAGTGAGATGAATTAGCTACGATATTTCCGGTCATAAGCAAATGTAATGTACAGTAGTGGCAGATACACAGACTAATAAATTATAGATTTCTGCTTATTCGCAAAGATAAAAAGAGAAAATAAACTTGAGACAATAAAAATCTGCAATAGAGAAAGATTGTAGCTATACGTCGACAAAAAGAGAGTAAAAAATTACTCTTTTGCAAAGCATACATGCTTTTAAAAATATTTGTATTTCTTTTTACTTGTGTTTCTTAATAAAATTACATAACTGCAAACTGTATAAATGCAATTTTTCTTTTTAAAAAAAATAATATGTAAAATGAATATTAAAAATATATTTAATATATAATAAAAGAAATATTTAAAAAAACAAGAAATTTGGCTAATTTTTTAAAAAATTTGAATTATTTTTGGAAAAAATTCAAAAATTAAATTAAAATGGTCCAATTCTTACGCTTAATGCAAATCATGAAGATTTGAAATTATTCTATTTGCAAAACAGTATCATGTATTACATATGTTAAAATTTCTGCCATATATAAAAAAATAATCTTCAAAATAGCATATAACTGAACAGTTTCCGGAACTCAGAAATATTATTTAAATTAGCCGATTTAATCTATTGTTTTTATCTACTATATATATAAATGAATTTGACTTTTTAATTTTGACTGTAATCTTTTAATTGTGTAGATTCGGATTTTACCGAATTTAAATGTTTGCAACAATCAGAACTTGTATTATCATCTTCTTTTCATTTTTTTAAATTTCAGAATTCTTCATTATTACTTAATTCACATGTTACATACGTATTCAATATCAATTTCTTGTGTTAATATTTTTAAATAAATACATCTAATTTTATAAATTATTAAAAATATCAGTCTTGCAAAATATTTCGCAAATAAGGATTAAAAAAAAAAGAAAATGACGAATATAACAATTCTAACTTTTTTTCTAATTCTAATTTTAGAAAGAAAAAAGAAAGAAAAATTTTAGAAATTCTAATTTTTATCAGCATTTCAGAAAAAAAGAATTTAAGAAAAAAGGAACTAATTGATAATTGAAAATAGAATCAAGAGAAACTGAAAAAGCAAAAAATATGAAAAAATCGAAGAAAATGAAATCATAAAAAGGAAAAAACAAGAAAAGAAAAAACTCACTAAGGAGGAAATTAGATTTTGATGAAATGCATCATTTGCAAAAAATCCTTTAATGAAGTTTAATTACAATACATCAAATGTATAAAGAATGAATTCACTTAAAATGTGTATGTACGTAAAAATTAAAAAGATCGATCAGTTTATTTGTAATATTTATAAATATGCCTAAATTTTTTTAATTAAAAACTTTTTTATCATTTAAATGTGATTTATTAACATTAATTATATTAAATTAACTAAATAAATATTACGACGACAATTTTTCTCTGGAATTTTTATTTTGAAACAATCATTGATCTAATATAATTGATCTAATGGTTCTCTCATATAGTTCTCAAAATCCATTAACTAATTCTTAGATATTGAACTGATATTAGAGTTATCATATAGCGTGCTTTAAAATAGTCACAAATTGGACGAAGCATGACAACTCTTAGTTCTCAAAAAGATTGAATTAATGAATTTTAATAACCAGAGAGTATACTCATTTTCTTTTAAATTTAATATCATGTTTTGCTCAAACATGATGCTTGACTAAAAATAAACTTTTTATCGAATCAGTCATGAGTCATTTATCCAATTCAAATCAACATAATAATATATAATGCAAATGAAGAGTATGACAAAAGAGAAGAAGAAAAAAAACAGATTAATGAAGCGTTCTTCGTTGCGCCAACATTAGCAACGACAGGAAGATTCTGATATGTTAGTTCTAATATCCCTTGATATTAAAACAAAATACTCTTTTAGTAAAGTGTCAATTGCTAATAGTCAGAAAAAAGAAAAACTTCGACGAAAGCAAAAAATGGTTATACTTCATGACAAGTCAATCAGAAGCCAGTCTGTCTTTTTATCGAGGAGAAAATTCAAAAAAATTTCCACCAAAAATAAACTAAGAACCTCAATATTTGAGATCATTAAAAAATTTATAAATAGCTCAAATTAACAACTTGTAGGAAAAAGTAATATTACTAAAATGGAACATTTTTGAGAAGTCACCGATCATCTTCACCTCCACTTCTAGAAATAAAGAATGTTAAAAACAAAAGAAATCCAATATATAAATTCATATATATAAATAAATATAAAAGACAACATTTGAAAATTCATTTAAAAAAAAAGCTTTTCGAGATCCATGTAGAGTTCTTCTCCGGAGAAATCAGACTATCACCTCTTAAATTGATGTCAAGACAAGTGTTTATCAAAGAAGGCAAAAAACAAAAGAAAATCTGATTATAAAGTTGTCAACAAAGCGATAAACATACTAGTATTTGTATATAAATATTTTTTCGAAGACAGTCATAAAACGACCATCAGGCGAAGCATCGATCAATACCTAAGCAAAGTAATGCCAAGAAGACATAGAAAGCAGAAGTAGCCAGAAAAGACAATGACACAAATGCTCAAGTCATTACACAAATTCCTCTTATCAATTTTTCTTAATTAATTTTTTATTTATTTGGCAATTTTTAATAATGCTATGGAAATCTCGGATCTATATATATCTAGTATAAATTTAAAAATCAAGAGATATAGATAATATCTTAAAAAAATACTTTTAAAATTTTGTAATTTTTTTATAGATATTGACAGATCCTCTAACTAAGGAAACAACAATAATAGAAAATGAAAATAAAAATATTAAGGAATCAGAAAAAATATTTCTCTTATTAAAACATTTAAATAATTATATATTTAAATTCAGATGAATTCTAATTGTTTTTATATTTTTTATATTTTATAATGATATGTAACATCTTGATTGGGATAAATTCGAATCAAAATTGATATATTTATAGAGTTATTTCTAAAACTAAATATTATACTTATAGAAAATTAATAGCTTATACAAAATAATAGCTTATAGAAAATTATAAATTCAATCTGTCAATATTACATCCCTAAGTTAAAATATTTGAATGTTTTTTCCATTACATCGATTAAACATTAAAAAATTAGTCATGAGAAAAAAGATCAATCAGGAAGAATTTAAAAAAAAAGCTGGAATTTAGAAAAAATTTAAAACACAAATGAGATTTTTTTATATTGAAATTAGAAAAAATTTAATTTAACAATTTAATAAAAATACAAAAATAATTTAATAATTATTGAAATCAAGATCAAGAATTATTGTAAAATTTATTCTATATTATATATTCTATCTTTATATGACATTAATACAAATAATTTTAAAAAAATTATTCGTATTAAAAGAAAAGAAAGATTTATATTTGAAGTTATAAAGTATCTATATATCTATAACTATGCATAAGATTCTTTTCTACAATATTCATATAATTAGGATTATGATAAAAAAATAATATCTATCTCTTCCATCATTAAAAGTGATTCAATTTCTCTCTGGATTTTCACAAAAGAAAATGTGACATCATATCATTATTATCAAGCACAAAATATTAGGCAGCATATCACGTAACAAGATTTCCACCAAACATCATATTGCTTCAATTTCATCAATTTAGCATCAAAGATAAATTCTTTTTCGTAAAATAAATGAAACATGTTTATTTTATAATAAATAACACATAATAAAAAAGCTAATAATTTCAATATTATAAACAATTTTTTATTTTGATTGAAACGAATAACTTTTTCAAAAGTCAATTTTACCGTATAAAAAAAAATGAATTATTTATGTTTCTATTCTGCACATAGATATCAGTATACAGTGTTATAACAAGGCCAATATTAACAAAAGAAACTTAAAAAAAAGCTACTGAGAGAAAAGTGAGTCGATTAATAATGATTTATGACTTGATAATGTTTATTATTTAACAGCCATTAGATATAATATAGCATAAATAACATAAAATTATTTAAAATTATTTAAATGCTAAGCGCGGTTATGAAGATGACAAAAAAAGGGGGAAAAATTCTTCGTTGAATTTCTATTAGTAAAAGAGAATAACTATTAGCAAAGAGAATAAGTTAATTTGTGTCTAAGTCTTGACAGATTTATTATATGACGTTACGAAAGAAATTTAGTTACATATCTTATTGTTAATAAATTGATGAACAAATTTAATAGAAAATTTTCTTGATGTAAAAATGATATTGTATTATTTCAAAAAAATAATAGAACTGTATTATATTTATAAAGATGCCAATGGCTATATTATAATAACATAACAATTCTATATCGAAAGATATAATCAAATCATATATCTCATATATTGTGAAGAATATCTCTTTCATTAAAGTTTAAAAAACTTTTATACAATGTTCTTTTATAATACAATATCGAGATTCAAAAAATTTACTTCTTAAGAGCAAATAAAAAAGTCCAGAAATAAGAAAAAAATTTCAATGAAATTTGATCAACATATGACATTGCTTTTTTCATAAGCATTATATTTACATTATCTTTAACAAATGTTATCAGACTATCTAGCAATAACAAAGTTTTCGGATGGATTCTCATGAAAAATGTCCAATTTATTATATATATTTCATTTAATGAAGCACCATTTACTAAAATTAATATATAAATTTTTACATATATGAATAAAAGTGACATATATGAATAAAAGGAAATATTCATGCAATTAATAAAGCAAATCTTTAATATTAGTGGTAGACATAATAAGTCATCAACTTTTAGATTTGTTATTTTATAAATTGTGGTTGAGAGTTACAACTTATTTTAATTTTTTAAGTAATATATTATAAATAGTCACTGTCACTACTCTAAATATAAATAGATAATATTAAAATTAATTAAAAATTATAATCTAATTAATATTGATTTATTTAAATTGTTCTTAAATAATTTGATTCGACGAAAAAGTGTTCAAAATATAAAAATATTTATCACTTATAAAAATAAAAAGTTATTATTTATAATTTATTATTTCTATTATGTTATAACAAATTATACTTTATTATACTTTATATTATTTCTTAAAATCAATCTCATCTGATTTTTAATGAATAAATGATCTAATCCGAACATGTGGCTATTGCAATATAAAATATATCTATATTTTTCATTAAAAATGAAAACAGTAGAATATTATCAAATTTAATTTATCGCAATATTAGAACTTATGCATTCTAAATTATTTGAATAGTGTTTCTATTTATCTAAAATAACAAAAATACAATAATGCGATTATTTTTGTTAAAAATCGAACTTTCTTGAATTTCTAAATTTATCCTATATAATGATAAAATTAATTTTGTTTATTGTAATTTCAATTTCACAAAGATTATTTATATTATTATTATATATATTTTATTTTCATATTTCTATTTACATATTATTGAATCCAAAGAATTTTTTTTCTTAAATATGATATTTGTTCATTCGTTATATCATGATATAAATAGTTAACAAATGACGATCACATAATTATTTTTACATTATCACATATTATACATGTACAAATGCAAAGAATAAACAAAATTAAATATAATAATAAAATTTTTTGCAAATGACTCGAAAACTAACATCAATCGCGAATTATATCTAAAGGAAAAAGTTTAAAACATTTTTCTTTACAATTTCAAGTTTATTAAAATCATTAAAGAGAGAGCTAATCCATAATTTATTATAAATTGATGCAAATAAATTGCATAATTCAATTCAATTAAAGGAAGTTTAAATATAATTTAAATAAAATCTAATAATTTAATAGAATCTAAATGTAAGAAATATTGAGTCATGATAAATTTTTTTTTTAAAAAATAAAATGAAATTATAATTTATGAATAAAAGAAGAGTGATGAAGGCCAGCATTTGTTATTTTTGTATTGCGTTGTATTATTTCACTATTTTAAAACATTTTTCAGAATTTTTATCAGTGACGATTTTATTTTAATTATGAATATATAATTTATAACATATTATTTTTATTAATTTATTTTGATTTCATATCATTAAATATTCATTTGAAATACTATATATTAAAAATCTTTAGCACATTTGACAATAAATTCCGAAATGAAACTGTTAATTTATATTTGTATTTTGATTTTCTTTACAGTCTGAAATTGTATCTTTGTATCTTTTGTATTATATTTTAATTATTATTTAGTAATTAATTTAAAATAAAAAAATTAAGTTACTAATTGTATTATTGGAATTATTTTACTAATGGAAAAAACCTTCAATAAATTACTGAAAATATTCGATTAACGAAAGAAACTTTGAAAACAATTTAGAAATTTAATTTTTCTCCTTTTCTATTGAAGAATATCTTCAAAAATTTAGTTTAAATTCAACGATATGATTTTTGATTTCAATAATAAATATACTATTAAAATTTGATATATACTTAATTTAATTTATATCAGTCATGATATTTTGAAATACGAGCAAAGTAATTACATATAAAAATACATATTTAATTAATGTTATTTCTCAAATGTATATGATGAAATTTCATAGTTGATTTTTTGAAAATATCTTGTATCATTCTATCAAATTGTCATTCTACAATTTTAATTTATTTTTGCTTAAAAAAGCATTATCCTCTTTCGATTTATACCACATTTTATATTTAATTTATAAAATTTATAAAAATTTATAAGTAAATATATAAAATTATATCATATCCATTTTTAATTTAATTATATATAATGATTTATTCTAATTGCTATTTATTCTTTTTCTCCTAGTTAATTTAGTTATGATTTAGTTTTGAAATTATCTTATTATTTATTAATAAGAAACATTACTTTTTTATTTGTAATTTTCATTTTATTTTCTAAATTGTATTTAATTTAATTTATAAATTAAATAGAATTTGTCAATTCTTCATCGAACTGAATTACGATATTAATTAAACTAAATTATCTATTTATAAAATTCTATTTTATATATATATAATAATTGTAATAATAATATAATAATATATATATATAATAATTATGTTATATTTAATTTATTTAAATCAATTACATCAAATTAATATTAACCAATAATATTCATTATTTAAATGAAGAAATTGATAATAGAATATGAAATATATTATAAGGACTAACATTTTAATAAAAAAAATTTTGATGAAAAAATAGTTTTAATTAGCTTTGAATGCTACAAATATACAATATTATAATAATTATTTTATTAAAATTTATAAAATAAAAAAAAATAAAAATAGTAGCTGTTATATACTTACATATCAAATGTTATAAATTACCAATATTTATCAGGAATAGCAGATATATTTGCAAGAATTATGTTCAAGAATTAAACATGAACAATGTTTCTAGTAATGTTTATTTTTGTCATCCTGTAAAAATAACATAAAAAAATTTTATAACAAGTTTATAGTAATAATTTAGTATTATACAATAATATATCAATAATACAATAATAATTTAATAAAAATCATTATTATCAATTGAATATTTATATATTATATATTTTATTTTAATTGAATATAATATATATATTATATAAAAAATATTTTGATAAAATATATATTTCAAATATTATTTTTTGTTTTTCTGTTTTTGCTTTCTATTCTTTCAAATCTCATAAAATATTGATATTGAATTTTTTTGCATCAAATTATATCATTTTTAATTTCTACTCTTTTTATATTACAATTTCTTTAAGTTTTATTTAAAAATAAAATATTCAGCCTAGTTCTTTGCAATTATTTTAATTAATATAAATGTATACACATTATCTTTTTTAAAAAAAATTAACGGATTTAAAATGAAGAAATCTAAATATTCATAACAAAATTTCCATTTCCTTCTAAAAGAAAACAAAAGATAAAATATAGAATTTAATTAATTTTAATTTTTTTTTTAAATAATGATATAAATATAATTTGTAATATACAATTAAATAATTTGTAATATTTGTAATATAAATATAATTTGTATATATTCATAATACTCTAACATTAATATCTTAAATATTTTATTTTAATATTTTACTCTAATAAAAATATATTAAAATAATATATTAAATGGAAATTATGAAAAACAATAGATGTCGATTGTATAATAATATGGATAACAATATCTATTATTAATAAAAAAATTATAATATATTAAATTGCTTCAAAAAAATATATTGAATATAATATTTAATTTGATATATTAGAAAAATCACTATTTTAATTATTTTAATTTAAACTTTTTAAATCGTATATTTTTTAATATTAAATTTTGTTATTATTTGTTAATAAG
>NW_006263510.1:58475-61973 GCF_000469605.1 Apis dorsata | reverse complement strand
ATTATTATAATTAATTTATTATTTATTATGTAAGAAACTATGCATTAAATAAAATGCATTGAATAAAACTTTTCTAATAACTATTAGCTAATAAAAAGCCAATCAATCCAATTAAATTATATAAATATATATATTATATAAATTAAATTATAATAAACAAATATCTAATATATATATAAGATTTCTTTTCTCAAAAAATTTACTTTAGAAACAAGAAGGATATTTTTTTAAAATCGAAAAATATGTGCTTAAAATAAAATATGAACATAAAAAATCAATATAACATTTATTATCTATACTTCATGTATCGTTGTGAATCACTATATTTTATTAATTTACAAAATTTATTACATCAAAATTAATACATTCAAAAGTGCAATTATAGTGCACTTACTATAAATATTTTAAATATCAATATCTTAATTAGAAACTCTTAAACTTTTTATGTATTATTATAATAATAAAATTATAATAATTTATATTTATATACATATGTTATTAAAAATAATATTAATTATAATTATTAATAAATGAAAAAGATTCATATATATTATAACCAATAAAAATTCAATAAAATTTCATCTTATTTATATTTTCGTTCTTTATTATAAAACATACTTATATTTGTTTAAACAAATATTTGTTTTAACAAAATTGTTAAAAAATAAATAATTAAAATAAATAATTATAATTTTTTATTTAAATTATTACCTTTTGTATGGCAAATTTACCTTATGATGGCAAATTTTGCATGCACTATAATGATATTTAATAACTTATAATAACAAACACTTTCTTAACATTTTAATTTATAATTTTACAATAAAACTTTCTTACCACCACATAATTATGGTTGAGAAAATACGAATCAGTATATGTCAGTATCAGTCATTATAAATGAAAATCGTCACTAAGCAACTGTATTAGCGGCTATAAGATAGAAAAATAATGTAAATATGTACGTAAATATATATGTAAATAAAAGTAAGAATATACAATTACGATAAACAGATATAAAGTTAATAAAAGATATAAGTTAATAAAATAAATAAATATAAAGTTAATAAAATAAAACTAGAATCTTTAAATATTACAAATCTAATATAAACCAAATTTAATCGGATAAATTTATCATTTCCTTTTTGCTTCAAATTTTGAAACTTCACTTATGCACGAGAAAGATTTTTGATTCAAGTAAAATTCAAAATTTTATAAAAAATATTTTAGAATCATTTCTAATGTAAATAACAATGTAGAATAAGATTAATATTTATTTCTAATACTTCTTTTTTATTATTTTTTTTTACTAATTAATAGTTTTGTATATATTATATGTACTTATGTAATTCTATATATTTTATATTTTCTAATAATTGATAAAATAAATTTTTTTCTGATTTTTTTTTATCTTATATTATTATAAATATTTATGATAATTTTTAATATTTATTCATAAAAAATATGATATCTTGAATTGAAATAAAATTTTCGAACATATTTCTTATAAATATGCAAATAAATTAAAATTCTATAGAAAACATTTATGGAAATTATAATATCGAAAAAATGATAATACATTTTCAATGTTTTTCGAAATTAAATAACTTACTCAAATTTTACATATATCTATATCCTTTTTTTATAATAATTAATTATATTATTAAAAAAAGTTAAATTTATTATTTTTTTCTATAGATTTTATTTATTTTTAAAAAAAAATATAATAACATATATCTGAAAAATTAGATTAAGATTTTATTGTTTACAATAATTTTTTATTATAATTTTTATTATAATTTTTTATTACAAAAATACGTATTGTCATATGTTAAATTTGAATCTGATTATAAAAATTCACTATCACATTAAATTTAGGAAATAAATAGATAAAAAATATCAATTTTTGCAATACTTATGAAAATATTCTAAAGAAAATTTTTTTTTCAATGTTTTTATCAATTACATCATATAATACTATTTTTTTCCTGTAAAATCAAATTTGATCATTATAGATTTTTCTTTACTGAAATATATCGCTATAAAATTATTATATTTTTAATTTATAAATTATAAACAGGGAAAGTTTGTGAAAATTCTGATTTATTTTTTTCAAGAAAACTAATAAAAATATATACTTTTCTTCATATATCAAGTATTTTTTAATAAATTTTATATTTACGCGTTAAAAATAAAATAAATTAAAGTTATATAACTTAATAAAAATATTCTATATATAAATATCTATATATAAATATCCTATATATAATAAATTCAATGCATACGATAAAAATAGTATTACATACAATTGAATTAACAAAAATAAGTGTTGAATTAAAAAATTAAAGAATTATTTCTTTGGCAAAAAATAAATAAAATAACAAAAATCATTATTTTGTATTTATTTATCTCTAAATCCAAAGCAATAAAAGATTTTTACATTTGTTTATAATTCAAGATATAAAATATATAAGAAATCATTTTTCTCTCAATAATAAAAATTCATTAACTTATTTTCAGGCGATTTTTCGTGATATCATTTTGTTCCATCCATATAATAAATAAAATTTATGGAAAAAAATGTTAATTGACTTTTAAATGCTATTTGATTTTTCACTATTATTATTTTCATTATTATTATTAAGAAAATACTTTATATAATACATAAAATTTTGATAAATTGTATCAAGAAACATTAAAAATCAAAATATATTATTCATTTTGTCCATTTTGTACATTTAAATTCAAAATAAAAATAAATAAATAAATAAATTCGAATTAAATGCGAAATATAACATAGAACTAAAGAGGTCGACGGTTAAATTTAAATATACCAAGCGAAGAACAAACTAACATGTTTACGTTTATGATAAATGTGTTATAAATATATGTATATATATTTATTTTTCAAATAAATTGCTGTATGGATATATGTAAAAGGACAGAATTCAATGTAATAACAACAATTTTTTTTGCAAATCTTGAAAACTAAAAGAATCTAACGGCTATATATATTCTATGCTAGACATATTATATGTATAGTAAAAAAAATATAGCTTCAAAAAAATTTGAAATTGAGCTTTACAATCTTTGCAAAATCAAATAAATGATATAATCTATTCTCCTTAATATTTTATAATTTCTATTTTTTACTTTTCTCACTTTTCAATACAATTAATTGAAGAAATTAGAATATGATACACTATTTATTAAAATATTCTTTATTAAAAATAAATTATAAAAAATTAAATGTTTTTTTTTATTCATTCTTTTCTTTAATAAAATTTTCTTATTTTTATTATATTATTATATTTATTATAAAAGTAGAATAATAATCTATTATTCACTAGAAATTGTATTTTACATATAATAAAACTTTAACAAAACTGCTGTAATAAAATTACTAAATTTCTAATTTTTAAATAATTAAAAAAAAATATATATATATATTTTTAACTTCTTAATTTGTATTTCAAAGTTCATATTTTTAAATTATTTAAG
>NW_006263510.1:55967-58201 GCF_000469605.1 Apis dorsata | reverse complement strand
ATATATATTATTTTATATATGAAAAAATATAAATAGACAGAATATAAAATAAATAAAAAATTAGAAATAATAGTAATAGAATTAAGTTCTAAAATAATAGTATAATATTTGATTGTAAGAAAATTACAATCTATTAAACTAAGAATAAAATGAAGTATTTCAATAATTGTAGAATTTATATTAAAAAAATGAGTATTCTTTATTTATATTGTGCATTTATATATATAAAGATAAAAATTCAAAATATTATTAATAAAAAAATATGTAAGAATTATCATAAAATTATATAAAGATTACAAATGAAAATTTTTATTAAAATAACTGAAAATTTAAATCTTATTAAAGTAAAAGTATATAAAGTTCATATATCATGCAAAGTTTATACAAGTTCATAATACACAAATTTTTTTGTATATGAATTCAATATAATAATATAAAATTTCTTTCATAAAATATTAATAAAATAATGAAGCAATATGAAAAAATAATAAAAATTATTAACAAAAAAATAAGAGATATTATATAATATGATATTAACATAAATTTAAGAAAAAATCAAGTCAAATAAAATTAAATAAAGTAATCTATGAAATATTAATTTGATATGAAAATGGTAAAATTATTTTATATAGTAAAATATTAACTTAATGACCTATTTAATACAAATAATTGTTATAATTTATTCTAATTCATATTGTTATTATATTTTATAATTTCAGCAAATACCATATTTTTTTTTAAATAAATAACAAATAACTTTTTTTAATATTTTCTAACTTTTCATATTTTTATTAATTTTCAGAGAAAAGTGAATAGATAATAAAAATGTACATTATATATAATTTTCAAATTATTGGCATATTTTTTCTACAAATTTAATTTATATATTATAAAGATGTACAATATTTAAAAATGTTTATAAATATATATAATTTTTGTAAAATTTCATTAATTATTTTCATCACCTGTTCACTTAATTTTATTTTTGATATTTTATGAAATATTTTTTAAATTAATAATTTTTTATTATATTATATATCCTATTTAATAACTTATAATATATTTAATAACTTATAAAATATTTTCATGTTTCATTGCTTTTAATGAAAGAAATTTAATATATGATAACATTAATATTATTTAATAAATATTTAATTATTTAATTCAATAAATCAGTAAATTATTATTTTCAATGATATACATACATACATATATATATATATATATATATATATATATTTTTTTTTTTCAATGATATTCTTTATAATATAATATAATATTGTAATTATATAATGTAATTAAAATTATTTGACTTACCATTTATATAAATAATTAGATTATACTGCTTCATTGATTTTATTAGTAGTTACTTCGATTTTCATATATATATTTATTGCATTTATTTTAATATATTTGTTCCATCTATTCTTTATTATAAAAGTTTAATAGATAAAAATAAAATCAAACGTACATTTCCTGTAGATGTTACTCTATCACGTGAAGAACTAATAATGTTAGGGATGGCATAGAGGCAAGGGGAATACCTCCCTCCACTACTCATCGCGATGCTATATAACCTTACCTTTTGACCAATATATATATTTATTTTTTTAAATGTATTGAATTTTTCAAAATCAACCAATCAAATTCATTTATCTTACGAATGTCAATTTACCGACTCTATGATCAAATGATTTAAATACATCGTTATTTTACCATATTACAGATATTTCGAAGTATTCTTCTTGTAAGTAGATTACTAGTCTAAATCATTAATAATATATTTTAAAAATGTTTTGCATTTATTGATATTTATTTAATATTAAGATCTGCATTTATCAACACACTGAAATCATTAACGATATTTTTTTTCATCGATATTTATTTCGTCAATATCAAGTTATATCATTATCATATTTACGGTAAGTTTTTCTTATTATTATTTCATATTTCTTTTTTAAAAAAAAAGGTAGATAACTAAAATATAAAACAGACAATATTAAAATATTATTAAATTACTTTTTTTTTATACATTATTATATCGTTAATTTAATAATTTATTTCTATTTCTAAATTATTCTATTTTTCAATTTTAAATGAATAAAAATAAAATAAATTATTTTATTAACTATAATACATGTATAATTCTATATGTATTTATATTTTATATATATATATATAGTTATATATAAAACCTAAATTAAATGTTTCTACAATTGAATCTAACAGCTACT
>NW_006263510.1:54345-55124 GCF_000469605.1 Apis dorsata | reverse complement strand
TTTATATTTATTAAACTAGAATATGGTTGTTTTTAACAAAATTCAAAAAAATCTTGTATATTTTTCTTTTTATTATTAAAAAAAGTCAAGGTTATAATATTTTATATATATAATTAAAATAATTCAAATAAATTTAACAGAATTTTATCTAATAATAATAATAATAAAAAAATTTAATTAAATTAGATTATGTTTCTATATTAAATATTTGCATTTATAATTGAAATTATTTCTTATATTTTTTTTATTTAAGTGATCATTTATTCTTATTTTAGAAATAAAACAAATTATTTGTACTTTTAATTTGGAAATTTTTAACTTTGATAATACTTGTTTTTTACAAAACAAAAAATATTTCCTATTTTTTTATAAACTATCATCTATAAATCAATTTGAATTCTATCATTAGTTTTATTTTGAAGTATTATATTGTAATAAATTGTAAATATATTGTAATAATTGTAATAAATTGAAGTATTAAATTGTAATAATATCATATCTTTTTTAAAAAAAACTGTTAAGATCTTGAGATTTCACTCTTAGTTTATATATTATTTTATTATATTATTTTATAATTGTTTAATACCTTGAACTTGATAACTTAAATAAAAATCATTGTTATTTCATTTGGACTTTTGAAAACAAATATTTGATATGTGTTATTATATGTCATAAAAAGCATTTTATTAATAGCATATAATATATAAATATAATATATAAATAATTATATAAAATATATATAATATTAAATTATATATTATATAATATATAATATATAA
>NW_006263510.1:29823-53487 GCF_000469605.1 Apis dorsata | reverse complement strand
AAACATATAATATATAAAATATATAAAATAATTATATAAAATATATAAATATAATATATAAATTTTTTAAATATAAATCATTCTTTATTAATCATTATTATTAATATTATATATAAAAAATGAACATAAACAAATATTTTATACAATGTAAGTTACTTCAAATAATTTTTTGAAGTTATGAATATTTCTTTTCTTGTAAAAGAAACAAAAATATAAATTTGATATAATGTTTTTATTAATAATAATTTTTATTTGATTCTTGTATATATATGTGTGTGTGTAATGAATGATTATTAAATAAGTTAATAAATATAAATAAATAAGTTTTTCCTTTAATTTTAGAATTTACAATTTTATTATGAAAATCATAGATTATTATTATTATAATCATTTTTACTATTTATATTTCTATTATATTTGTTTTTGATTAATTTTTTTTGCTCATATTCCATTTTGAACTTAATTGAACTTTCTTAAATTTTTTATATCTTCTTTTCATATTTGTCAAATTTTCTTCTTTATCTATTATATTCTTTTATTTTTTTTCCATATTTGTTAGATTTTCTTCTTTATCCATCATTCCCTTAAACATTTCAATATCAATAATTTTAAGTAGTAGATGATGATATAATATGATGTTCAAAAATGCAAAAATTTATAATACTATTATTTAAATATTATTCATCATAAAAATTTGCCCTACAATATGATTCTAATATTATTTTTTTTAAAAAAGAAAACTGCAAGAAAAAAATTAGTGTTTAAAAATTATTTTCATATGAAGATTGAATATTTATTATGTACAGTAATAATTAATTACAAATTAATTAAAATTTTAAGAAAATTGTTTCATTTAAATTTTAAAATTTCATTTTCATTTTTCTCTGTTATTCCGTTTTTCAAACTTTATTATTATTAAATCTAATTGTCAAAAATAAGAAATACTAAATGTAATCAGAGAAGATTAAACAAATATAAATATTATATAATTATAATAAATTATTTAATTTCTGTTTTTATAAATCTTAAGTTTTTTACATAATAATTTCTTACATTTGTAACAAAATATATAATGAAAATATAAAAATAAAAATGCAACATATATTTTATTCATATATTTTAAAGAATTTATAAAAAATTTTTTAAATAAAATTAATTACTTATATTTAACAAAAAATGTAAAAATATATTTATTTTAATAAGACAAAATTGAATTTATAAAAAGTTAGCTAAAAAATATATTTCATGAAAATTATATCATATTTTATTTTATTTTATAAGATTATATTATATTAATAACTATTTCATTATGAAATAACAAATAATATGAATACTGGAGTATCAAATTTTTCTAAATTCTATTCAATTAATGTATCATAATTATGTATCAATAATGATAGAGTTCCTCACCTTTTATTTTTAAAATATTTTTATCAATAGTGTAAGGCGATTAAACTTTGCAAAAAAATATATTAATTATGATACAAGTTGGAATAATGTTATATTTAATGATATAATTATGTTAAATTAATTTAATTTTTTTAACTTAGATAATAAAATAGATAATAAAAATAAATATAAATATAATAAAAATATAATAAAAATAAAATAAGATCAACAATTAAAAGTATTGGACGATCTATTATGTTAATGAAATTATATAACAATAAAAATAAAATACATTTAATAATTAATGAATAAAGTTAAGTATCTTAATATTTCTTGCAAAATAATTTGAAATTTTCAATCTAATAATAAACTAAAATCTAATTATAAACATTACTCATTTTTTATTTCTAACATAATAATTTCTAAAATAATTATTCCAAACATTTTATTTATTTAATATAGAAATAGCTATTATACAATGTTCTTAAGTTAAAAATACCGCCGTAATTTCCTGATCGTAATTTGATTGAATATTTATAGTGGGAATTAAAAATTAAATTAGAAAAATATATCAGAATCAATAAGAAAAAACTTAATACAATTTATACTATGATTCCAAGCAATAATAGATATTAAAGGTTATATAACGAAATATTAAATAAAATATTTAATTATATATTTAATATTTTTAAAAGTCTTTTATTAATTTTGAGCTATAAATAAGTGTAAATATTTTTCATTTTTTGTTAAATATAACTAAATAATTAATTTTATTTAAGATTAATTTTTTATAAATTATTTGTTAAATATATGAATAAAAATGTGTTTTTCCAATATATATATTTGTATTACTTTTCCTATCTATTTTTATTATTAACATCAGTATATGTTAAATTTTGTTAATAACTATACATATCTAAAAAAATTTATCTTTTTCCATTAATTTATATATGTTTTGATAGAAAATATTTAAATGTTCTGTTTTTAATATAAATTAACATATTTTTATAAAGTAACATCTTTTTTCAATTTTTTTTCTCTTGAGATTATATAATAATTTTATATAATCTTTTCCTGATTTTTTGAATTTGAAGAAATGTCATTATAATAACAATTTTGTATTTGTCTTGTTATTTAAGCTAATATAAAATTTTGTTTCAATTGTCGCATAATGTTAAGAAATATTTATTCTTGGCTATATATATATTGTAACTCGTAATTTTTGTAAATCTTTTACTTCAAATTGTAAATCGTAAATCGTAGTCCATAATTTATAATAATTATTCGTTAATAATCATAATTGTAAATTATATTTATGTTTTGTCCATGATTTACTCATATATTCATATATTAATTTTTTGAATGTTGTTTTCATTGATTTTAAACGAATATTCTAAATTCTTTTTTTCAACGTTTGTTTCAACTATCGTCTAACGGTCGCATAACATCCTAACGTTTCTTTGGTTACATAAACATATACACATCGTAATAGATTCAAGAAAGTTCACAAATATTTATCGACACTTTTTGTTAAACTCATTTAAGTTCATTTCTTATATATATAAATCTAATCGCGAAATCTCTTGAATGTTAACATTTGTTTTCTATAATAAAATATTTTTCTTTAAAATTTGTAATAATTTTAAGAAAAATTGCTAATAACATTATATTTTCTAATAAATAGAATATGATAGATTAATTTTTTTAAAATTATAATTATGAAAATCAACAATAATTTTTGACAAAGTTTTTATGAATAATTATTACAAAAATATTAATCTCAGTGCAAAACTAATTTCACAAAAAAAATTAATAATTTTATTGAAAATGATTATTTGATCGTTTTTGAAAAAAATAATATTGTACAAAATATGTCATATTTTGGTTTCTAATTTCCTATGTACAAATAAATAATATTTTAATATGTTCATTCAGTTTTGCTTATCACTTTAAATAAAATTAAAAATAAATTTCAAACTTAATAAATAAAATTAAAAATAAAAGTTTCAAAACTTTTATAATTATGTAATATGAATTCTAAGAATTTTTCTTTTACAAAAGTTTTTAATAATTTAGGTGTACCTTTCTATTATATTTTCAGTATGTTATTTTTGGAAGATTGAGTATACTATGTATACTATATAATATATATAATATAGAAAAAATACTCGTAGAATAGAGAAAAATATTCGTATATTTTATGAAAAAATTAAATAAATACTGGCTGAATTCTATAAATATTAGGACAAAATTTATCATTTCTAAATTAATCAATTTTCAACTCATTAAATTAATGAACTAATTTTTTTATTGAATAAAAATTTTTAATTAGACATATGATTTAATATGATATTTTTGACATAACTTATATCATTTTAATATCATATTGTCCATTTAATTTCTGCGATGTCTGTATCTGTGACGGCAATTAATTATTATTTTGTTTCCCTTGATTTTCTCCTCTTCTCTAATCCATATCAAGATTTTTTCCTATTTTCTAATATCTCATAACCGAAGAATTTTCTTTTTGCTCTACAAAATCATTTTTCAATTCAATGATCATTTCTCGATTTCAACTTTCAATTTAAACAATAAATGATTTCTGATTCTAGTATCGATAAAAATCTATGGATATATCTCTTCTTTTGAAGCAATCTTTCTAAATAATTCCGTAGTCATTCGAATAAAATAAAAAAAAAATTGGAAAAATTTTGCTATATTTCCTAGATGCAGCTTATTTTCATGTTTATTCTTTCTGGTTCCGTCGCGCAAAATATTCAATTAATTGTGCGAACTTCGATTGTAGACGTTAATTTGTCGCAGATTCTTATGATTTGTTTAGTGGAGATATGACGTCTCTTTTAGTCGTATCTTCTAATTTTAAAACGTTTTAAAATATTATTATTATTTTAAAATGTTATTTTAAAATAAATTTTCTAACTCATTCTCATAATATTCATTCTTATTCCATTAGATCAATTTGATTATTTAGAATGATAAATTAAATGATAAAACATGAAACAGATTATTTCGTCATGCTTCAATTTAAGTATTGCTAATAAAAAAGATATTCGATATCATAGCAAATATTTCATTAATAATTTTTGTAGATTTCTTCGTTCTTGATATTTGAATCAGTTTTTCACTTTGAGAAAGTTTCTATTTTCTAAAGTTCCATTTTATTATCTTTTTTCGTTTTTCTATTGTTTAAAACCAATAAATATTTTGTCTATCATTGATTATTTTTTTTCTATAGATTATATAAAGCATATCTTTTGCACAAGCGCATGAATTTAAATTCTTCAACGAATGAAAGTTGTTTGATTTGATTATGACTGTTCTGCTATATTATGTTAAATTATTCTTTAATAGAATTGATATTTTTATCGATTTTTTACCACTTGCTCTGTCAGATAGCTCTTCGGCGCCTAAGACACAAAGTGAATCGAATCAGTAAATATTTTTTTCATCAGTATTTAATGAGTATCGTATTGACTTTCGCATTGCTGTGATATTGATTCATCTATGGCAGCCGATCGTTGTATTAATTTAATAATGATGCATCTTTTTCTTTTAATAATATCGGCCAAATGAGTTTCTTTTAATTAAAGAATAACTTAATGTTGACGGATTTCCTAGCAATGAATTATTATAAATATCTTATATTCGATGCTATTCAATCATTTGTCTTCGAAATTGCATGTTTTCAAATGTTTTAAATAAACGTAATATTTGTTGAACAAATTTAATTTAAAACTAAAGATTGTTATTTTCGATTGTATTATATTTACAAAATTAAGAAATGAAGTAAAAATTAAACGTATTCAATGAGATATAATTCAAAAAGTATCAGAAATATAAAAATGTAATTTGGTATAATTTAAATACACACTAGATAAAGCTGAAGCGAATTATGAATTAAAATAAAACTTTATTTCATAAAAAATGAAATTAAATTATAAAATATTTTATTTAAGATAAAAATTTAAGATTACTTTAATATTTTTTTAAATAAAATTTTTAATAAAAATTCTTTTTTCTTATTATTAAAACTATTTTTTTTTTATCAATCAATGCATTTTTTGTACTCTTTTTAAAAAAAAGTATTAGGCGTTTTAAATCGAAAATGAATTAATTTATAAATTAAAAATTTTGTCCAGAGATCTCTCAAAAATATTCTTAGTCGTGTAACATATAAAAATGATATGAGATTTTATAATAATAAAAGAAAAAATGTTTATTATATAAATTTAAAAAGTAGTGGAGTATAAGAATAAGATTTTAGATTGAGAATTATACAAAAATGCGGAAAAATGAGATATATATGCAGTATTTGATATGCTATTCAATATAGAATGAGTGTAAAAAATTATTTGTACAATCATTAATTTGAACAAGAATTTTATTATCAAAAAAATATTCAATACATATTCTAAGAAGTTTCTAAAACAAATTTCATTAAAACAATTATTTATCTATATTTTTTATATTAACAATAAAAAATGAATAAAATATAGATTATAATAATATAATTGTAAATAAAATTAGTAGAAAATATAGACGTAATAAATAATTATATAGTTTTTAAATTATAAAATTATACATAAAATAACAACATAATCTATATTAATACATATAAAATATGACATATAATTAATATCAGTATATCTATATTGGCTATAAATATAAATATAATGTTTTAAATTTAAATATAAATTCAATAACCGTAAAATAGAATAAAAAACACGGAAACCATTCAAAAAGAAATAATAAATTATTATTATATATTAAGTTTCTCTCATAAGTTTCTTTCTTTTTTAAAATACGTTTGGTTGGTAACTTTCTTTTAAAATTTTTATATACACCATTCAATATGAATATCCAAAGGAAGCGACATGTTTTACTTTAAAAAAGGTGATAGTACAAATGATACTGCAAACGAGATTTGTATTGTTTTCGGAAGTGGTACTACAACTAGTATGATCATTTGCAATTGGTTAAGAGATTTAGAGATGGCAATTTGATTTGAAAGATGAAGGTTGCAGCGACCGCCCAGCAACGACAAATACAGACTTTATCAAGACCATGCTCATTGAAAATCCGTGATATAGTGTGTAAGAGATTGTAGAGCCATTAACATTTCCAGGAAAAAAATAAATAATCACTTGACCAAGATGGAATCAGATATTAATCATATCCCGAGGGGATACCCTAGGATATGTGAAGCTTGAATTCTATAGCTATTAATAAAGACTGACTTTATAAATCGTATGAGCGTCTCTGCAGCTTCGTTTCCACCGATATGAAAGAGATCTTTTCTTAAAGAAGCTTGTCACTGGAGACGAGATTTGGATTTTATATCAAAATGTGCATCGAAAACGCACTTGATTTAAAGACAATAGACTTTCAACTGTCGCGAAGGCTAGAATTCATTCGAAGAAAGTTATTTTATCCATTTGGTGGGATTGGAAAGATATAGTCTACTATGAGCTCCTTTCTCAAGATAAATCTATCAATTTTGGAAAATATTGCAATTAACTTGATAAATTGAAAGATGTCATAGCAGAAAAACGGTCAAAATTGGGAAACCGACGAGGCCATTACGACAATGCAAAACCGCATGTTGTATTGATTAAGAGAAAAGCTGTTACAGTTTAATTGACATTTTATCGCATATTTTGTACTCCCCAGATCTTACTCTATCCGATTATTACTTGTTTCTGTTATTAAAAAAATTCTCTCCATGATAAACGATTTCAATCCGTAAGCGAAATAAAAAAGTACTTCGAGCAATATTTAGCAAATAAATTCCAACAATTTTAGAAAAAAGGAATAATGAGGTTTCCTGAGAGATGGGAGAAGATAGAGCAAAACGATTTATATATAACGCAATTATTATTATATGTAATAAATTAATCTTAAATAACAAATATCATGTATTCATTTCATATCAAAAAAAAGAAAGAAACTTATAGAACATCCTAATATTATATATTAAATATTAAATATACATAATAAATATAAAATTCTAAATGAAATGTCTAAAATTTTAAATACGCGGAAATGCACGATTCAAAGAATTATTAATACGAAAATTCAAAAATCAATAATCCAAGAGATAGATCAAAATAATAAATGAATATAACGACTAATAAACAACTCAAAAAATCAAGTAAAATCCAAAGATAATTCTGCAATAAATTAAAGTTGAACCTAAAAATAATAATGTGAATATATATAGTAATATAGTGTATAATTTTTTATGAGATATATTTTATGAAAATAGTTCATAAAAAATGTTTAATAAATGAAATGAAGTTAACAAAAAAAACAATTACAATTTGCAAAAAAAAATACATTAATATTTTTATAGAATATCACGTTTGGATGGGGCAAATGATAGTGTAGCAGAAAAAAATAAAAAGTATGAGAGAAAAAATTTGCAACTAAAGGTAAAGCATAGAAGAATTACAATTTGAAAATATATGAATACGAATAGATTAAATTTTTAAATTAGTACAAACAAAATGGAACTATGTAACAATTATATATTTTTGCAAGATAATGATCCGAAGCATAATGTTAATAATACAACAATGAATGTTGTATAATTTGTAGAATCCGTTTAAAATTTCATAGACAGTTTTTAGATATAAATGTAATGGAGTTATGAAAAAATTCAAAAAATTCAAGATCGTCATATTTTTAAAAAAAAAAAAAATTTTAAAAATGCATTTTTAAAAAAAAGTTTTAGTTCTATAATTAGGAATTTAATAAATATAAAGATATTGCAAAAATTTAAAATAATTATATAATTTATAAATAATTCTAAATTCCATGTTAAAATTGCAAATTAATTAAATTTTGATGTTTGTAAAAATTTATTGTTTTTCTTTTAAAATTAAAAATATATGAATATTTATTATGTGTAAGTTTCTTAAAAATTTCTTAACATTTTCATAATACATAATAATAATACATTATAAATATTAATAAAAATAAGATAATATAAGTAAAAATAATAAATACAAGATAATAATAATATATAATAACAAATTAAAAATTTCTTAACATTTTCATAATACATAATAATAATACATTATAAATACTAATAAAAATAAGATAATATAAGTAAAAATAATAAATACAAGATAATAATAATATATAATAACAAATTAAAAATTTCTTAACATTTTCATAATACATAATAATAATACATTATAAATACNAATAAAAATAAGATAATATAAGTAAAAATAATAAATACAAGATAATAATAATATATAATAACACATAGTTTAATGAAATTTATTTTAAAAATATGTATATAATTTTTTATTAAAATTTTTTTTATAAATAAACAAAATTCTAATAAATTTTTATTCAAATTTCGAATCTACGAATATTTTTTATATATCCATTTTAGATTTTGATTTTTTTCTACTTTTATTTTAATTTTTATTTTATATCGTTAAGTAATATTTCAAAATGCGGTAAAAATGTGAAAAATGTCTATCAGTATTTTTATTTAATTTTCCTTTATATTTTGTTTCCATTTCAAATTTTCCATTAAAATATTTGTCATTGCAATTCGTTTTTTTTTCTTGGGTTTTTATTTTCTTGAAATGAAGGCAAGTCTGGCTTATTATTTCATCTCTTCCTGTAAAATTATTTTCTGATTTATAAAAAATTAAAAACGAAATAAATAATTTTCAAAATTTTATTATTTATTATGAGATTGTACGTACTTGCTATTAGACAACAATAGTTAGTCAGTAGAAATAAAAGTTACTTGAAATATATGTCTTGTAATTTCTGATAGAATCCAATTTGCATTCTTTTCTTCATGCTATTTTTCTGGCAAATAAATTTTGGTATAATTTTCTCTATAAAAATTTAAATAAAATTTTATCAATTTTTTTTAAATTTTTTTTTATTTTTGAATATCTTTCAACTGTTTGTTTTATAATAGATTTACATTACAAAATAAGAATATCAACAATATGTTTGATTATGCCAAGTATAATAGAATATGTACAGTTACTTGGAATTTCATAAAAGATACTGTAGGCCAATTCAATGAAAAAAATGATTATAAATAATTAAAGGATTTTTCAATAACAATGATTTTTTAAATTGCGTCGACAAAAATTGAAAAAATTACATAAAAATAGTATAATCCAAATAATTGAACCATAATTGAACAGCTCTTTATATTAAAATTATAAAAATTACTTTTCCATACAATTATTAGTAATGCTGATTATTCTTTTATATATTGACATTGAAAATTATAGGCCACGATTTAAAATAAGTTTTAAAAATCGTTACTTCACGAAAAAATGCAAGCAAAAACTCTCAATGTTTCAGAAGCTACAAATAAAATGATTAAAAAATATTATTCCTGCGAAAATAGAATATTAAAAAATATTTTTTTGAATGTGATCGATAATGCTGCAACTCGCGATTTCTATAAATCCTGTTTTTAATCATAAATCGTAGCCCACAAAACTGATTTCGATAAGGAAAAAAATATTAATAACATTAATAAAAAATATTATTTGATGATTTTTTAAAAGATGAAGTATTATACAAAACATTTTATATTTTGATTCTTAATTTTTATAAATATGAAATAAATAATATTTTAATATGTCTGTTCAATTTTGTTCATCATTATAAATGAAATTAATATGAAAATGATGATCCTGTTTTGTATACAAAAATATATATTTCGATAAATAATTAATTATTATTTTAAAAAAATAAATTAGAATTTATATTAAATTATGAAATAATTTACTAATTAGATTATATTATTTTGTTTTTCATTTTAAAAATTCAATTCATATTTTAAAATGTATCACTTGATTTTTGTACTATTGATTATTTTTTAGATTTGCGTGTAATACTAATATATATAAATATATATATATATATATATATTGTAATATATAATAGTATATATTAATATTAATAATAATAATATAATTAATATATTATAGATAAAATATTGTAAAATATTATTGTAAATATGTGTTATTAAATATGTTCATTTCAGATCAATGTAACTGCATAGACACCAACATTGATCAACAGATGATCGAGGAAGAAAGATTTCAGTACAGATGATCTTGAAATTTAATAAATTCATAAGAAAACTATTTATACATATTTCTCTATTTTTTAAAAAATTGATGAATTACATTTATATTAAATAGGCAATAATTTGACATTTATTTAAAATGTTGAACTCTGATTTCAAATTATTTAAATCTTTGAAATTATGAACATTTATAATTATAAACTGAATAAACTTATAATTATAAAATGAATTCTTTTTCTATGCAAGAATTTTTAATAACTTAGGTTCGCTCTTTTTCTAATATTCTTAGCGAATATTTTATTAATGATACATATAAATATCTCTTTGTCCTTGATATTTTTTGAATCAGTTTTTTACATTGAACTTTACCTTCGAAAGTTATACTTTATCGTCTTTTTCAAGATTGTAAAATTACAAACAATAAATACTTCTTCTATCCTTGATTATTTTCTCTATATGAGTATATTTCTTGGTGCATATGAACTTGAATCTTTAGATGTATTAATCTTGCTCAAAGATAAGAAAATATATTCTACGACCATCCTGGTATTAACATTGACATTATCAGCCGAAATTTTTCCGTGATAGGAATGATGTCCATTTTAGACTGCTCAGTCAAATGATTCTTTGGGCCATAGCATCATAGATATAAAGCTAAACTGGAATTCAGAAATTCCTTATTCATTATCTTCTTCCAGTCAATTCTATTGATAATTTATTAATATCCATATCATCATATTGATGGCATCTACTCATCTATGTAATCAATTATCAGCATATTCGATGATTCTTCTTTTTTCTTTTGATAATAAGTTGTAATTGAGTAATCGAGTTTTTTCTAGTGCTAACCAAAGGCAAGATTATATCTGGAATTATTGAAGTTCCAAGAAGTAATAAGTTGATGATATCACAATAATAGTGATAGATAAGGCGAAAAAAGAGTTACTTTGCTATTTGATCCTTCGACTATTTCCATAGAATAGCACTTCCAAATATTCTCTGACCTGCTATTGATGTTTCAAATATTCGATTTTTGATTTCTTCTGTAATATTCTATTGTAAGATTATATAGTTTTAAAATAGTCAATTTCGTAATCATCCGAAATAAAAATTATTATTTATAATTGCTTTCTTTTTGAAATTTAATGAATGACAGAATTAAGTCTAATTTCAAAATATATCATATAATATATGATATAAAATTATTATTGCAATTTTATATAAAAACGATTCAAAAATGAAAAATCTTTATTTTTTAATTTTGTTTCTCTTGATTTTTGCTTCTCCCACTGCTTGATTTATACCCTCTCAAATCTCGCTAAAGCCTTAATAAATTAGGTTAAATAATAGACACGTAATTATCGAATTTTATCTCACTTTCATAGACAATTGATTTTTGATCCTTATCCATCAATTCTTTTTTTTTTTTTTCATATAATCTCTCCAAGTGATTGATATTATTTTTTGATATTATTTATATAATGATATCTTCCAATGATTTACAATGATACAGGTTCTTTCCACACTCGCATTTTTCGATATCACTCCATTATGCCAAGTTTAATCGTCGACGATATTGTGATTCTTGAGATTCGGTTAACGGAAAATAAGATTTAAATCAGTGATATAAACAAGATTTATATCACTGAGTCGTGTTTTCCGGTTTTGAGATATTTTCAAAATAAATTCTACTATTTTTTTTTTTAACCATCACAATTAATTTGGCTTAAGATCAATAGATTATACATGAAACAAATCGCGTCATGTTTCAATTTAAATATCATCGACATATTCAATATTTCGATGGAGCGAATATTTCATCATGTATTTATATAGGCTACCTTTTTATTCTTGATATTTGAATTTTCTATTTTCTATTTTGAAAACTCTATTTTTAAAAATTCCATTTTATCATTTTTTTTTCATAATATCTATCGTCATATAAAGCTACGATAAATATTTATTTTATCATTGATTTTCTACTTCTTATAGGAGCATTAAATTAACCTCAAGATTTATAAAATTAATTTTGACAAAAAAAGTTATTCTACTGTTCTAGATAAGAATCGTGCTATCGACTCTGAGCTGAGATCTTTTTTGCGATAGGATTAATCTTTTTTAGACTGCTTTATCCAACTTCAGATAATTTTTCTAACGAATAGCATTATTATATAGATATTTCTTTATCTTTGATATTTTTAAATAAATTTTTCATGTTAAAAATTCTAACTTCGAAAATTCTATTCTATTATTTATGATCGTTTAAAACTACGAACAATAAATATTTCTTCTGTCGTTATTTTCTTCTATAGGAACATGAGTATACTTCTTGGTGTAATTTTGATCAAGAAAAAAAGCTATCAATGTTCTGTCATTATTGACATTGATTATCAGCTGAGATCTCGTGATATGATGTCCCTCCAGATTCTAATCAAATAACTTTTTGAGTCACGGAATCATAAACATGAAATTGAACTGTAACTTAGCAATTCTTTGTAAACCCATTATTCTCTTCATCAATATCCGATAGCAATATTGACTATCGATTCATCTATGGCAACCGATTACATTAATCTTTATAATAATAATTTTTTTCCCTTCTGAAATGTTCACTAATCGAGTTTTTTTAGAACTAACCAAAGTAAACAACAATATTGAAATTGTTGAGATTCTGAAAAGTAATAAATTATTGACATGAAGACATCATTGATGACATCACAATGAACTATTGATATAGACAGAGTGACTCAAGGCTTAACTTACTTCTCAATCGTTCGGTTATTTTTAATAAAATTGCATCCAAATATTCTTTAATCGATGCTTGAAATATTTGGTCTTTGATTGCTTCTGTAACATATGTTTTAAAATTTCATACTTATAATATAGCAAAAATAGCAATCATTTTTACTATATCGAAAACTTTTCTAATTTTGAATCTAACATCTATTGAATATATTTATAATTTATAATTATTATTATTTATAATTAAATGCTATCGTTTTTAATTTATTACATTTATAAAATTAAAAAATAAAATAAGAATTAACTTTATTCAAGTAAATATAACTTAAAATATATCAGAGATATAAAAATTTTAGAGATCGTATCAGAAATAAAATAATTCCATATTATTTAAACACATTATACACATTAGATAGAGGCGAAGTGAATTATAAATAAAATTAGAATTTTTTATTTCATAAAATAAATCATTTTATTTATTTATTTATTTATTTTTATAAAACTTTTTCTTCTTTTATCAATCGATGTATTTTTGTATCCTCTTTAAAAAAGATATTAGAAATCTCAAATCGAAAATGAATTACAAGTAAAAAATGTTCTCCAAAATGCCAAAAGATCTTCCAGATACCTATCTAAAAGTAAATCTATCCGATATAATAATACATATTGTACGAGATTTTATAATATATAGAAATTTTAAAATATATTAACAAAAACAATATATTATGAATTTACAATTTGAGAAGTCTTTAAAAAATTCGTGTTGATAAATGTGAAGCAACGTAATCCGGTTTCTTCAAATCTATATCGAAAAATGCCAAACAATGCAATATTATTTTGTTCTTTTATTTTTTATTATTAATCGCGAATTGTTACATTTGCTGAAATAGCAGCGAATATATCACATCTGAAAATTGTAAATATAAATATTCTATTTTATATACGATATGTATTATATTATATTAACCAAAGAGATAATTTTATTATTATTTTATTTGAATTTCGTTTATTTAATTTTATTCAATATTCATATATCACTTGTTTTATGATATAATGGCTGAAAAAAGAAAGATATTGCACTTAGGAAAAATTTAACATTTTCAAATTTTGTAAATGAGAATGAATAATAAAGAAGACATAGTTCCTATTTTCGAAAGAGACAACATTTGGATACTTCCGATAAAGAAAATAATAATTCAAGTTCTTCCTCAGAAACTCTATAACAGTTTATGTATCATGTATTTCGACATTCAAAAATTATTGAGGAAATTTATATATATCATCATATAATATACATGATTATATCGAAAATTTTGATCCACTATTGCAATTTTTCTTTCAAGATTCAATCAATTGAATTTTTTAAATTTATTTTTTCTAATATCTTAATCTTTCTAATATCTATAATCTTCTCTAATATCATTAATGATTATAGAAATTAACAAATATATCGAACAATTAATGCAATACAGAACACGGTTTTTAAGAATAAAAGATATTGGAAATTAGTAATTATAAAGAAGATTAAGATGTTGCTAGAAATGGAAATACCAGAAAACTAAATATATATTCACATTGGATTGAAAATTAGTGAAATATATTTTGGTTCCGAAAGATATTTTCAAAAAATAAGTTTGCATTTAACAATTTATGCTTTCTATAGAGCAACAAAGAAAACAATATATATATCAAATATGATTCAAATGATTTATTATGCACTTCATAAATAATTATGAATTAGCAGACATATTTAAGCATGACACAATATTTACCAAATAAAAAGCATCATCGATGTGGCATAAAGTTTTGAATGCTTTGCGATTCATCTTCAAAATATTGCTTGAATTATCGAGATACGAAAATTGAAAACTAATAACAATAAAGCAAAAAAACACAATCTCTGTTATGACGTAATAAATTTATTGAAAAAAAGTGATTGTTTAAGTTTAAGAAATCATGCAATTTAAATATTAATAATTTAATTATTTCTATTTTTATAGAAATACATATTTAATTGACACTATAAAAATAAACAGAAAAGAAATTGAGAGAGAAATGAAAAAAGTTAACGTAAATGAAGTCAAATATTTTCAAGATATAAAAATCTTATTTTATGCATATAAAAAAAATATATTATTAATATTTTGATATATGCATTAAATCAAAATGTAACAATAATAATCAAATTGCAAAAAAAAACGATTAATAAAGCTATGCATAATTAATTATAATAAAACCATGCATAGTATTATAAAAATCTTTATGAACAATATTAATAAATGCAACAAATTATTGAATACCTATTTGTGATGAACGACATATACAGGAAAAACTACATTTAATATAAATGGTTGAATAGTGTTAAATGTATATATTATGTATATAAAAATTGTTGGCAAGAAAGCAATCTTTCCTCTATAATTTATTTTAAAAATTATTTAAAGGATGAAATTATTATCTGAATGAATAGAAATTAATAAAAGAAGAAAAAAAATATACTTGGCTTAACAAAACTATTAGGACAATGTGAAATTTGCATTAAGAAAACTAACAACATAAAAATATCTTATTTAATTGTATGCAAAATAAAAAGAGAATTTGCCCGTTATATTTTTATAAACATATATGTTATAAAATTTGATTATTCATTAACGAAAATTTTTGATTTTAAATAATAATTCTATAAAATTTTCAATTTATTTACATGTTTATTGAATAAAAGTAATTAAAAATAAAAAAAGATTTATAATTTGCATTATTAAAAAAAATTACAATTCAAAATTGTATATCGCGTTTCAACATTGTACTTTCGGATAATGATTTTAAATAATGCGATCACACTGTTTGGCACTCAAATGATTACTATTAATGAAATTAATATATTTATTAATATATTAATATGTTGTTTATGTTAATATGTTTATTAATATTATAATAATATATATTAATATTAATAATAATATATAAATAAAATATTATTAAAACTAAGCGCATACGAAAACAATGTTCTATCAGATCAATGTATGAACACTGATTATTAATTATTTAAAATCTAATAAATCTAATAAATATATAAAGAATTATTATATGAACTATTATAAATATTATAATTATAAATTTATACATGTTTCTCAAATTATTTCTAGATTTTAAAAATTGATAACCTTGTGGTTGATTATATCAAATAAACAATAATGTCGTGAATTCCAAGAATTTTTTTCTCCGTAAGGATTTTCAATCAATAATGAATCGATCTTTTCATTGTATCCTCAACATATTATTTTTTGATCAATTTACATTAGGAATGGATAAATGCCAAAATAACATATTTTATGAAAAAATCTATCGAATAGGTGTACTGGAAAGTTTTTGAGTATTTGAATTTATAATTTTTAAATTAATTCATTTCTACTAATCTATTTAATTGATACTTTAATTTAATTTTTTTCTATTAAATAAAAATTTCTAATTCAATAAATAGTTCATAAGTAATTATGATATTTTTGACATGACTTACATGGTTTAAAAATTCTCGCATTCTCATTGTTGCTGCGGTATTTGTTGTAGCAATTATTTTGTATCCCTTTTTTGAAAGATAAAAAGATTTTTTTAATTTCGTTTTTCTTGATTTTTACTTCTCCCATTGTCTGATTCATATCAATTCATATCAATTTTCAAATCAATTTCGCTAAAGCTTCGATTAGGTTAAATAAAATTAGATTAAATAACCATAGAAAAATTGCATCATGACTTAATAAAAATATTCTTTAGTTTAATAATTATAGAATTTTGAAATATAAAATAATTAAAATAAAATAACCAATAATAAAAATAATAACCATAGAAAAATTGCATCATAACCTAATAAAAATATTCTTTAGTTTAATAATTATAGAATTCTGAAATATAAAATAATTAACTTTTGATTTATATATCATATCTTCTTTTTTCACGTAATCTCTTCAAATAATTAATATTCGTGATCGTTTGTCTGATCATGAAAAAGATTTCACGATGTATTCCGAAGTTTTGCAATGATACAGCTTTTTATGTTTTTTTAATTTTTTTTTTTCAACGCCATTATAATTCTATTATGTCAAAATCAATCGTCATTAATTTTTGCAATTCAATTAGAGAAAATATAGATATGATTTATATCATGAAATTAGATTCCAGTTCCAAGACATTGTTTTCTTTTTGAAATTAAACGAGTGACAGAATTAAGTCTAAGCTCAAAATATATAATACAATACTTGTTATTGCAACATGAAAGTATAAATAATGATTGAAAGATAATAAAATTTTTATTTTTTACTTTTATTTCTCTTCATTATTGCTTCTCCCATTTTTTGATTCACATCCTTTCGAATCTCTTTGAAGCTTCGATTAGGCTAAATAATCGTAATAGTTATTGTGTCACAATTTGATAAAATCATTCTTCGTTTCAATAATTGTTAAATCTTATCTCAATTTCATAGGCAATTGATTTTTGATTATTTATTTTTATTTATTCTTTCTTTTCACATAATCTCTGCAAGTAATTGATACTCTCCATTTTGCAACAATACAGTTTATTTCCGTTCGCATTTTTTGGACATATTGTATTCGGCATATTCGATTGTTGACGACACTACGATTCAATTAGCATGATTTATGTTGCGTCTTTCGATTTCAAGGCGTTTTCACAATTCCTTGTTTTTATATACAAAACTAATTTGATTCAGTATCAATAGATTACACACGAAACAGATCGCTATTGTGCTTTAGTTTGAATATCCCTATCAAAAGATGTTATATATATTCGATATTTCGATAGTTAATGAATATTTCATCAGTAGTTTATATAATTCTTCTTGATATTTTTTAATTATTATATTTGAAAATTCTACTTCTCTTGTTTTCGATAATATGTTTTCTATCGTTTTCCTATAGGAACATGAAGTATACCTTTTAATGCATGGACTTGAATCTTTCGGTTGTATTAATCTTGACCAGCAAGAGAAGTTCTGCAATTATCCTGCCATTGATATTGACATTGTCAGCTTTTTTCCGTAATAGATATGATCTTTCAAACTATTCTGTCTAGTCTCAGAAAGTTTCTTGAATTATAAAGCTAAATAGAAACTTAGTAATTCTTTGTAAGCCCTTCATTCTCAGTATTCATTCATCAGTATTCATTCATCAGTATTCGATGGAAGTGTTGGCTGATCTCAATGCTAATCGCATTGAATCGTCTATGGCAGCTGATTGTCATTAATTTTGACAACATATTCGATACTTCATTTTCTTTCTGAATTAGTTTTAAATTGAAACCTTCAGGCTTTCGAAAAGTAATAAATTGATGACATGATAGTATAAATCATAATCACAATGATTAAAATTGTGATAAATAAAAATGATTAATTTGCTGACTCGATCATTCGATTTTATTCATGAAATTGCATTCTTCCAAATATATTTTTCCGATTATGATTCCATTTTCTTCTGATAATAATATGAACACTATTCTCTTATTTCTTTCGTATTTTTATCATCGTTTCAACATAATCACATTTTTATTATTATCTATTACTACAATTATCTGCTTCGTATGGTGACGACAATTATTCCATTTTTTAATTTTTAATTTTCTCTCTAATCCCTAATCCAAATTGAAATTCTTTTAAATTATATTTTTTTTGAAATTTTGATAAGTAAGCAAAATAACTAGAGACGGAAATTACATTATCGAATCTTATTTCGTAAATAACTGGTTTCTGATTTCATTATTTATGAAAATGTTTCTTCTTTTATATGTTTTTCAAGTAATTCACAACCGAAATTCATCTAAATTCTTTGTGAAAAATATTTTGATCTCCTTTATATCTCCTAAAATTTCGCAACGATACAGCTTCTTCCCACGCTCACTCTTTGTGATGCTGTTATTTGCGTAAAATATCCAAGTCAATTGTGCCAAGTTCGACCGCCGACGACATTGATTTGTTGCAGATTCTTATGATTGATTTAGAGATAGCAGAAAATTGTGTTATTTTCACATTTTCCAATTTCAAATTATTTCAAAACGTATTCCTCAATTTGTTCCATTAGATCGCATTAGATCATCTTATTCATTTTTTCTTGACATCAATTTTAGATTACACACGAAGCATACTCCAGTTTGAGTATTGCTATCAAAATGTTTGATATTTCAGTGGACATCGTAACTTATTCCATCAGTGATTTCTATAGATTCTTTGTCCTTGAATCAATTTTCTATTTTGAGAATTTTGTTTTCAAAAGTTCCATTTTATCATGTTATTTCTATCGTAAAATCATGAACAATATAAAAGCAAAATATTTCCATTGATATCAATCAATATCTATTAATATCTGTTTTCTTTCCATAAAAGCATGAAGCACACTTTCTGATGCACATGGATTTGAATACCTTGACGAATCAAAAAAGCTATCTATTGTTCTCGACAATGATATCGTGTCAACTGAGACTTCTCCATGATAGGATTGATATCTTTTTTAGATTTTAGATTAAACTAGATTCAAGACTGGACTAGATTCTGTCTAATCTCAGTTGACTCGAGTCAGAGAATCGCAGATACGAAGCAGAATCGAAAATCGAATCTTTTTATGTTTTACATTTATCTTCATCAGTATCGGCTGATCTCCATGTGTATCTCCTTGTGTATTGATTCTATGATTAATCTTATTAATTTTAACAATATAATTATATTATATTATTCTTATTATCTTAACATTATTTTAACAATATTAGCTATATTAATCTTAACAATTTGTTTGATGATACTTTCTCTTCTGATAACACTGAATAATCGACTATTTTCTATTACTAAAGAATAAATCGGTTTATTGACATTCGGCATACCAAAAACAAATTTTTCTATGCTTTACATTCTTCTTCATCAGTATCGGCTAATCTCCATCGTGGATTGATTCTATAATAATCGATTTTTATATTAATTATTATTAGGATAATATATTCCTTTCTTGTAACATTGAATCTAGTCTTTTTTCGTAACAAATGATGATTTTATTAACATTCGAAATCAAAGATTCCTAAAAGTAGAAAGTTGCTACAAATTGTGACAACATTAAAAACATCGCAATATTAGATGATTTAAAAGTTAGATCTTGTTATCGATAGTATGACATCATAATCGATTTCATCGCGATAGTTGGTAAAATTATCGTTATAATTGCAACTTATTATTATAGATATTTTATCCTCGATGCTACTCGATCGCTCGGTTTGCCCATGAAATTGCGCACTACCAAATTTTCTCTGACAGCATTGCTTGTTGTATTATCGATTACTTGAAATGCTCGGTCTTTGATCGTTTTTGTAATATTTCACGAAAATTACATAGTTTTAAAGTAATCAATTTCATAATTATAGAATAAAAGTCTATAGAATTGCGCATTTTTAAATATTCTCTGACAGCATTGCTGGCCATGCTATCTATTTTGCCATTCGCATTTGCTTTTCCATATAATTTGCAAAATGACCGAATGAATATATTTCTATTTTAGAAATAAATATTTTCGGAAGTTTTATCCAACTTCTTTCTTTTCTTGGAATCAAAATTTTCTAAAATTATATTTAAAATATATCGCGAAAAATAAAAAAGAAACAGTCTTTATATTTCTGTTTTTTGATAAAGCATATCTTGTAATCTGCTTACAATTACATCATTATAAATTTAGAACAAAAGATGATAATATTATTTTTTTATTTATATAAATATATAAAATATATAAATTTAATTTATTAATTTTTTATTCCCAATTTATTCGTGAAAAAATATTACTACAATTTGATATCATTTTTAATTTAATGAATGTATCAGTAAAATCAGAATAATATTCAAGAATGTCCTCATTTTTTAATAGGCAATGACCAAAAAATGTAAATAATATTAATCATTTCAAATAATTTGAAAAAATTACAACGTGAAATAGAAATTTATGCATGAAAAGAATGCAATATTATATTGCCTTGAAATTTATCGACAATTTTTCACCACGAAGATGCAAAAAGCGGCAAAAGATTGAAATTATACAATTGTTTTCTATGAATAAATATTTCCGTTTACTCGCTTCAGAAGCAATCTAAATGCAGAACTAGACGTATGCGATCAATTTCACATTAAAATTCAATCAAGTTGAATTATTTTAATATGTCTATAATTGTAAAATGATTAATTTTGAGCAAAATTAGAAGATTTAATTAAATCGCGAATATTCCTATATGATTTTATAATAAGGATTACTATAAAATATATTAAAATTATATATTAAAAGAAAATGTATGAATGTAAATAAAATGTATCAAAGATTATGTAAAGTAATATTTATTTATATTCATATATAAAATAATTTAAATAATACAGAAGATAAGTATTTTTTTTTAATTACATTATATATATATTTTTAATCACATTATGTATATAATTTTTCTTATAATTTTCTTGTTATTTTATTGATCTTGTGTTAAAATAAGTATCACGTACTTCAAAATTTCTTCAATATTTGCGTAACTTCCAGTTCTAACCAAAACAATGTATTTCCAAGAATAGTCATTTCGTGATATTCCTGTCAAAAAATATTTATTATTAAGATAAATTAAATTTTTCATTTAAAAATATTCTAAATTTCTAGCATGAAATTTCCGAAAAATATTTTTCGATATTTTTTTTACTGTACATAATTTTATAGTGTTCAATTATGATTTGAGCTTGATTTTTTTTTTATATGATCTCATCTGATTAAATGATTGTCAAATCTAAAAGTTTCATCATCTATAACTCTATCCGATTCAGGAAATTATTTTTCAAACATTATTTTTTTCTTTGCCATACGATTCATGAAAATAAATTAGTAGTTAGTACCAATTAGCTAATAATATTATAAAAAAATAATTTTTATAATTAAAATATAACGAACTATATTATATAATAAGCTTCTTATTGCCCCAATATAATTTAAAAAATTCCATTTTATCATTATTGTAAGTCATTTACAATACTTTCAAAATCTATGTCGAAATAAAAATATCGGAACTGATTTATCGCATAATTGTTCAAGTATGTTTTTTACAATAACATTTACATACGAATATAGTATTTTAAATGATCTGAATGTTGTTCCAATAATAAGATATGTACAAAATATAGTATAATTTATTTACTTATTGATTATAAAAAAATGAAGATACATTTATGAAAATATAAGAAAGTTACAAATGTATAGAGACAAATTAAAATTAAATTAAAATTAAAATTAAAACTGCCGTTATTCAAACAATTGAATTTTTTAAATAATGTATGAAAAAAATTATTTTTTATAAGCAATATTTCCACAAAATACAACAAATTAGAAAAATTTATTTTACGATATCTGTAGTAATATAAAAAAAGAAATATAAGAGACATTAAAAATAATAAATAATATCGATAAAGAAAATGTATGTTACAGCAACAGATGTGCTATTAATAGATCAATAAACAAATCATTAAACACATTAATAGATAAATTATCATTTAAAATCATCATTAAATTTGTATCGATAAATTTGTTATAAAAATCAACTTCATACTTATTTTTATCAAATAAAAGAAAATTAAATTCATCAAGTAGAAAAAAATACAAATAAAATGGAAATATTAGAATTAGATATAAAAAGAATTATCAAAAAAGAAAACAATGATAAAAAAATAATATATTAACATTATATATAACATATATAATATATATCATATATTAACATTTTCTAAAAAACATAATCATAACAATGAAAATATTTCCATTAAATTTAATTCTAAAAATAAAATATAAAATATAACTGATTAATGATAATAAGTCATAACTCATAAAAATCTCTGATCATTAGTCAAGTGTTAGATTAATGAATCGATTATACGTGGTCATGTTTTGTATACCTTGTTTACATCTTCAATATAGAATCGACGATTTTCTGGTTTCTTTATAGCCAAATATGGTGCCTCATGCATTGTTGGAGGAAAAGGACAATCCAAAAATGTAAATCTTTTTTATATTTCTTTTAATTTAGTAATTTAATAATAGATTTAATAATTAGAGAAATTATTTTAATTTAATAATTAGAGAAATTATTTTCATATCCTCTTTTATTATTTTTTTTTTAACTTTTCATTTTTATTTTAATTTCTTTTATAATTCTTCTTAATTAATAATTCACAGTTTACAGATTCTTCAACCATTCTATATTATCTGGATGGATATTGATGAATTTTTCTTGGAGATGTAATAAATTTTTCTGTTAAGAATTTAATTTGAAGCCAGCATTCATATGTCTATCTGTAACAACAGATGAGATAATGTTTATAAGTTATTAATATCACGGTAAGTTATTATTATTAATACATTCTTTGTGC
>NW_006263510.1:23652-29601 GCF_000469605.1 Apis dorsata | reverse complement strand
TTTTTTTTTTTTTTTTTTTTTTGACACTAGTGATTCATATTGCTGCATACTAATGGACTTCTTCTATTTGGACCTTCGTTGGTGACATAGATTTCTGATTTTTGGCTTTTCTTTATTGGGAAATAGGCACATATATATCCATTATCTTGTCTTGTTTTGGATTTGATAGTTTCTAGATGCTTTCTAAGAATTTTTTGAAGGGTAAATATATTCATTTTGTTATCAATTTTTTGATCAGTCTTCCAATGATGTACAAACAATGATGTATAGAAATTGATATCAATTAAGTCATTTATTTATTCTATATTCTTTGCTTCTATTAGGAAATCAAATCATTGCTCAATTGCTTGTTCATATATTATCCACAAATTATCATTTGTAACATTCCACAGAAATAATATCTAATACACAATTCTGTAGAACCTCTACGTATATTCATTAATGATGTTAATTTCTACATTAAATAGTATCTGGACTTTTGAATTTCATCAACTTAAAAATTTAGCTCTTAATTCTTTTAAAATATATCATCGCAAAAAATTAATTGCATTTTTAATATGTAGTGCAATCATATCATCTTTGTTCTATAATAGATTTATCCATTATACCAATTCTATGATTGTTCTCATTTCACATATATATGCTGTTACACAAATTAATATAAATAAAATGCTAATAAAAAAGAACGCAGTCTTTATATTTTATGGAGGAATTTCGCATTCCATGATCTGAAAAACTCTTCATAGATTCTATTTTTAATACTATATTTATATTAATTAGATCTTCTATATTAATATTATTTAGATCTTCATTTTTAATCTAGTTATTTTTGACAAAAGTCTTCTACTTTTCAATCTATCCATAACAATTTGATATATTTATTTAAAGAATCCATATTTGTATTGTTAGATGCAAGAAAGGTCTCAGATTTGTTTAAATAAATACTTAATTAGAGTTTACGTTTTTATTTTATAGATGATGTAATTTTCATTGTTGTATTTTTAAAACTAAAATTATAATATGTTTTCTAAATCAATATTCAACAACAATAGTCAAACTTTTATTTTTCTAAAGATAATAAAAACTAATTACCACTAAAACCCTTCTTGCTTCAACAAAATATTTTATGATTCAAGAGTATAATATAATATAATAAGTATAAATATGAATCATAAAATAATCTTCTCTAAAAGTTATTTTAAAATTCTCTGAATTACTAAAATTTTTGGTTATCTTAGATTCGATTTTAATTAAGTCTATTAGTATGCATGTTAGATGAAAAAATATATTATAGAATACACCTTGTAATTTTTATAAAAAATAATTTTATAAATTGTAATTTTAATAAAAAAAAATCTTCAATAATTCAATAATTCAATTATTAAAAATATTTTACTTAACGATATGCGTTCTAAAATGTTTTTCTTATTAAAGAGAGAAGCTTTCCTTTTCATTGTAGATATAAGAAAAGCTTTCCTTTTCATTGTAGATATAAAAGAAGCTCGATTCGTATAGAAGTTTTCTCTATCTAAATTTCTAATTCTAGACAGATTCTGTATTTTTTCTTTTACTTTAGGTTTCTTTATCAAAATATTTTTATTTATTTTTTTTTTTTTTCTGGAAGAACAGAAGGTAATTCATCATCTTCTCGAGTATAGTCCTTGCCTTCTCCATTTTTATAGCAATTCTGAAACTTTTTCTTTTCATTTTAATACCAATACCCTTTTTATCATTAATAGCATGACCAATTCTCTATAGTTAATGCTGAATTTTGTTATAAATTTCAGCACCATCATAAAAAGATAAATTATTGGATTAACGATCAAATATCTTCTTGGTGGCAATCTCTATCAATAGAGATATGGATCAACGATTCCTTTCATAGATGTCGCTATTTTATATTATATATTCAAAAAATAAACAAATTTTCTTAAGTTTTTTTCAATTACCAAGCGTTATTTGTGTAATAAAATTTTTTCTTGGACGATTCTTTGTTGGAATCTATTTTAATTGGCTCACGTTAAAACGCGACTCCAATATCAGTAGTTACATTTTCTCTTTCTTTGAATAGTAGGAATCTCAAATTCGTCAAGGTTTGATCATTTCGAAGGAATATATGTGTCTTTAGCTAATTGAGTAACTATATATCAGTATATCTTATATGTTAGTATAATCTTGTATGTAACTATAATCTTGAAAAACTTTTTATTCTTCATATATTTGTTGAATTTGCTCCATATATTATATATATATTTTTTAGGCCAAGAAAGTATACGCTTTCGAATATTTATCGTCATCGATCTGGATATATATATAGTATCAAATATATCCATAAGGATTGACAAATAATTGTTTGTCATACCGATTGAGATAAATGATTATAATATTATCCCATCCAAAAAATGACATCTTATTTATGATTCCTGTATCAATATAATGTCGCTGACAAATCCATTAGCACTTGATTAAAACTTGATCTTATATTATGTGTTTCATAAATTTTTAGTGTTCAAAAAAGTTTGTAAAAAATTTTTTGAATATTTTCAAGTGAATCTGAAAATATGCATCACATTTCGCATATTGCATAATAAAACATATCCTCCGGTTTTCATTTTCGAAATTCAGTTAGAATTATTCGATGATTCGATATGATTGATATTTAATTAAAAATTTAAGCAAAAATTATTTATGTAAGAAATTGATTTACGATATATATTTAATTTTATTATTTTATTATTTAAATTGTATTTTATTTTTCGTTTTTTAATTTATTGCATAAATTCTATTATATTTCTATAAAATCTATTCTTCTATATAAAAATTTTTAATATATATTTTATTAAAATGAAGAATTGTATTTAATATAAACTCCTAATAATTTAAAATATTTAAAAATTAAGAATACTTATATAAAAACAATAGATTGTAATTTTAATTTGTTATTTAATTCAATGGCTATTAAAATGTTTTAATTTCAATTTAACAAAATAGATTATTAAAAATTTTAATAAATATTTGAAATTTTTAGGAAGAAATTTTACTAGAAGTTTTTGTTTTTATGTATTATTTATTGTTGTGTAAGCTATAAAGTTGATTTTTTATAATACATTTAAGTGTTAAAAAGAATAATTTATCCAAAATTTTAAATAAAGTTTTAAATACTCTAAATAAAATGAAAAATTAAGAATTTGAAAATTAAGATGATTATTTTTAATGAAAGTATTGTAAACGATAGAATAATAATAGTTTAATTTAGATTAAAAAATTCTCTTCCATTTTTATTTTTTAATTTATTAAAACATAAATTCTTAATTTTCAGTAAGCGAATTTTATAGTGTAATATATTTGAATTATAAAACTTGAAGAAGATAATAGTACAAAACAATGTAAAAAAGATAAATATGTCCATTCTAACTCCAAAAATATATATTTTCATAATTTTATAAATTATAAATTAATATAAAATTACAAAAGTTTGTAGTTTACAAAAAAAATATTAAAAATGTCTTGTTTTTTGAAGTCACAGCAATTTGTAAGTATTATTATTAAAATTTAGAATAATTTAAATCAAGAAAACTAACAATTCACGAATTAACTGTGAATTCTGCTTGAGATGTTGCATATAATGCCTTTTAAAAATGATTCAATTCTTTAGCGAATTTCCGCTTAAGAATAATACTTGATATCACATTATCTCTACTATTATTGAATTTTATGAAAATAAATACGGATCTGATTAGAATTAAAAGGAAAAGTCATAAAAATATTATTTACACATATTCTTATTTCTAGCATATTATTTATCAACATGGACATAACATAATTCAATTGTATGATAAAGAAGAGCGAGAACTATTAAAACAATGAAATTCTAATCTTTTATATGATTTCATAATTGAAAATAATTATGTTTCATTTGTACATAGAATTTTTTTATTTATAATTTTAAATATTCAAAAGAAATCTCCTGTATATTAAAATATAAAAAATATATATTTTCAAATAACAAGAGACAGCTTTAAAGAACTTTTTTTGCTTTTATATTATTTCAAGATATATTTTATAAGAGATATTTTTTTAATATTGAATAGTACATTAGACAGATATACTACATGATCCAAAACAAAACATCATAATACGTGACGTTCTTTTGTAATACAGCAGTATAATATAGCAATATAATGTGATGATCACATATTTTCTATGTAAAATTCGTTGAAGGAGAATTGATTATTTATTGTCCTGCAATCCTGCTTCTGCTCATCTTTACCTTTTCAAAAATGATAATAAGAGAACGTAGAACGGTCTCTATCTCTCTATTCTTTTTCTAAGGAATTTTGGATATCGAGTATCATCAGCAGAATAACATGTATATTGTTCTTTGTTTGTAGCTGCTCATCGTGGATCATAATGTATCTCTATGCCTCTTGATCGTTTGACTGTACCATTCTGCGATTATGCGGCTTAATCTACACATAAAAAGAAGAAAAAAATGTTATATATTTATTTAAAAAACGCTTTGTTACAGAATTACAAATTAATATTATATATAGGTAACTATGCATTTTCCATCAAAGCATATAGAAAACGATCTATGTTTATCTAATTTGCAAAAATTATTTTACATACATTCACTAATATCCTTAGTTTTATCCTTAGTTTAATATCCTTATTATTATTATCTAATATCCTTAGTTTAATAAGAATATTCTAATATTCTTATTAATTCTTATTAATTTTAAACTATGTGACTTCTAATATCTTATATTGGATATCTTATATTAAAATATGAAAAATATTTGCTAATAAATTATAATACGTTGATATTCATTTTGTGTAATCAAAATGTTCGAGTTTCTATGAAAGAATCGACACTTGAGAAATGAGTTCAATTTTGTAAATGGTAAATACAGTAGTAAAAAATGATTTTTTACTTTTTTCATCGAGGATATTATAAATAAATAATATAATTTACAAAAGATATATAGGATAAGATATACAATTAATTAATATATATATTAATCATATTATGAGCTCATAATAATACATATGATAATCGATAATATAAAATTTGATTTATAATATTTTGATTGATGATTTATTCATTGATTCTTTTTTCTTACTAAACTGATTAGATGGAATTTTTTAAATATTTTTTTCATTTTTAGAATTAGTGTTTCATCTAAACAACTGGATATAGTTAAATAGTATATTATATTATATATATTATATACAAATTAATACAAATGAGAAACTGATTGAATAAGAAATATTAATAGATAAATAAATCACAATAGAAAACATTCTTAGCTTCCAAAATCATCGGATTTTTTATTTCTTGAATATTAATTATGAAGAGTTCTGAAACAAAAAATTGATGTTATAAAAGAGAAAAACTAACAAGAAATTAAAAACGCAATTAATGAAACTCAGCAAAATTTTCATAAACATTACTATTAATTATTTTTTATGACTTCATTTTACAATTACTTAATAACAATACAAAATTGTTATGATAAAAGCAACATATATTTATGCAGATGAGCATAATCGATGTTTCTGTGTACTCTGATAGAAAATACGTATTTATCATACGTACATGCTTATAATAAAGCATTTATAATAAAACTAATAAACTTTATACAACATTTCTTTCTTTTTTTTATGTGTATATTAAATAGAAAAACAATTTTATAATTCAACAAAAATTATGTGATTTGAAATAATTAATTTTATATTCCTTAATAATTTCTTAATATATTCCTTTTTTTAAAAATAATATAATAATGCATTGATTAATATAAAAATATATATATATATATAATTTCATTTAATAAAAAATATTTTTTTATTTTTGATTAAATAAAAAATTTTTTATCAAGTTTCACTTTTATTTTATTATTAATTGATTAACTTTCATTAAAAGTTTTTTTTTTACAATAGCGAGAA
>NW_006263510.1:8378-23383 GCF_000469605.1 Apis dorsata | reverse complement strand
TGAGCATTAGAATAAAATATATAAAATAGTATAAGTTTGTATCTATTTATTATATATATTATATTTTTATTATTTATTGATCTATTCTATTGTTTTATTCATTTTTTATTATTATATAAAATTATTATAAAATTATATATTTTATATAAATATTATTAATATAAGTTTAAATATTAATGTATAAATAAATATTATATATATATAAATATTAATGTAAAATTTAATATACTATGTATTAATATATAGAAAATTAAAGCGATATTTTTCATTACTTCTTTTTTTCTTAAATCAATTATATACTTTTTTATATTAATTCATAAATATTGATATTTGCTATTTTTTTTAACATTTTTTATCTAACTTAATTCTATATATTTTCTATATATTAATATATATTAATTTAATTGTAATAGTTAATCCAATTTTCAAAATCATTTTTCTTGAAAAGATAACTACAAATTTCATTATCGATAATCTAGATTCCTCTAATTGACTGTAATTGAATGTAACATTTCTATTTATTACTACATCTATCAATATTTCTACGTGAATGTTAAATATAAATGCCAGAGCAACTACAACATGTATCAAAGTTTTTATCAAAATAATTAAATATTTATTGAATAAAGTACAATTACAATTTGAGTTATTACAATTTTAAGAAATTACAATGATTATGATAATTATAAATAAATCAAACAAATGGCATAATGTTGATAAAATAATTTTATATTTATATTCTAGCAAAGAACTTAATAAATTCTTTATCAATGTTTCAATTTTTTAATATCCTTTTATTTTCTTATTTTCGATTATATATATCATGGAGAATGAAAAAAAAAAAGATTGAAGTAAAAAGAATACATTATAAAGAAATTAAAAATTTATTGAAGGTTAAAATTAATTAAGCACAATGATTTTTATTTCTTACTAATATTTTTTTTTATAATAAAATTTTATAATAAAATTGAACAACTTTGCATAGAGTATTATATTCAATTAACTTTCGAATTGTTCTATATAAGTTTCGTTGAATAAATATATGTCATATCCTTATTTTTTAATCACAAATAGTAATTTTGCAAACTATATTTCCATAATTTACAATCATATATCAAACAAAAAGGATTATCTGAAAATACAACAATATATATAACAAAATAATATAGCATATAATTCAATATTTTGAAACATAAAACAATTTTTTCTTAAAAACATACAATCCAAAATTTATAATAATTTTAATTTAAATTTTATGAACATTTTGTTAAAATATTTAAATTAATAGAGATTCTTTTTAAAATAATACACACAATTGTACATTTTTTAAGAAAACAAAGAGAATAATTTTTTTTTAATTGTAAAGGACAATCTTTGTTGGATTGCAATATAAAGTTTGCACAAATGAAAAAGTATAATCTTTCTCGTCATTATATCAACCATTATGTAAAAACAAACAATATATTCTGCACAAATGCTTGTTAATTTAAAAATATAGTACAAGAATCAAGAAGAATAAAATCACAAACGACAAAGCTTCTACTAGCTTGCACATCGCATGTACAGATTGCATGTACAAAAAAGAATTTTTTAAATAGTAAATTAATAAAGAAATCAGCAATTTAATAACAAAAACTTTCGGTAATAATGTTGTCAAAATAGTTTTAAATTAGTATCATTTTCACGACAAATTATTCCATATCGCATTCCATTCGTAAGAAAATTTAAACAAATTTACAAATATTTTTTTGTAATTGGATGAAAACATTGTCATCATCGATTTAAATCAATTATTTATTTTCGTTTCGTAAATAATTCTCAATTAGTGAAGAATTATTAATAATAATAGTGTAATTTTGTGTAACATATATTGAATTGATAATTTAATTTTTTATAATAAAATAAAAGATTGAAGTAAAATATTGATTTTCAAAATGCACTTGTTATTGTAACAGATTGTATACATAATAATAGAATAAAAAAGAAATTGAAAAGATTATAAAAAAAATAATAATAATAATTATTATTATTAGATTTTAGAAAATGAGTGTCAGAGCAATTACAAAGTGTACCAAAGTCTTTTTTAAAATAATTTTTGTAAGTGTCATTCAAAAAAGGAATACTTTTTCATAAAAAAGAATAGTAAGAATGGTTTTTTTTATTTTTAATAATAATTCTGTCTTGATTAAAAACAATTTCAGATTTTTTCGAAACTGAATTCGAAGGTATTGTGTTTTCACAATCTAGTCTTATAGTATATAACATCTAAAAAATAAATGAAAAACTTATTTGAATCATCTCATTCATTTTAAAAGTGAATAATGATAATTTTTTCATATAAGAATGATTTTTCTGGAGGTACACTTTAGAAGTTTAGAAGTTTAATCGTTAAGGAATACGAGAAGATACAGAAAAGAAAACTAGGGTGAGTTCCAATAACGAAAGTCTATGTTTATCAAAAGTCTTACGTAGTTTCTCTCTGAAACATAGAATGAATGTTAATGATATATAAATTATTTTAAATATTTTAAAAATAAAATATACCAAACGTACCATTACAAATTTAAAAAATATATAACAAAATATGCTTCCAAAATATATAAAATAATGTATAGTATGCATACAATGGAGATACAATTATATTTCCTTTTTTCCATTATTTTCTTTTATCTCTACTATTAAAATGTTCAATATTAAGTAATGAGGTTTTTTTAGCAGCAATGTTTTTGGATCTCAGATTTATTAAACAAATAACAAATTATTTTGACGATACAGAAAACATATGATTCAAGAATATAGATCGTTTCATAGCAATTGTTCGATAATTAAAACAAAAAAAAATGAAATAATGAAAAAATGAAATAAAAAATTCTTTCATTAAATATTATGAACATGGAAATATGAAATATTCTTATTTGAACTCAAAGGAAATAATATTTTGCAATTCTGGAATAAAAATAATATATCGAAATTCTATTTTTATTATCAGAATTGATTTTAGCAATGCCACTAACATAAGTTTGTATAAAAAGATTCTTTTGACCTTTATATAAATATTACAACACAAAAAATGACATTCCTGGACATGAAATAGAGTAGTCGTATTTCTTTCTGTTTCTTGAACGAAATTACATCGTTAATAAACATATGTAAATAAATTAAGTGTTAATTGTAAACAAAACTGTAAATAAAGAAAAATTGAATACCCGTCAAATGCAATATTAAAAATGTTCTAAATTAAAAGATATAAATAAAATGTAAATAAATTATATAGTGCACAAAAATAAAATAAAATAAAATAAATAAATGAAAAATGAAACACTATGAGAAGTGGGATTTTTGAAGTATTTTCTTCGAAAAGGATCTCAGACATGAATTCCTTTACACGAAAAAGTTTTTTTTGGAATTGATTATCGATCTCCGAAGTTCCATTGAAGGTTAGTTTGCAAAGCATCTGATAACATCATCAATATAATCATCAATAAAAGAAATCAATTATAGAAGAAGCTTAAGAAATAGAAATGAGCGTTCGATGGATGAATTATTCATCTTGAAGAATAGCTTCATTATCTTCCATAAACATTGAGTCTGTGGAGAAGGTGTATTAACAGTACGCTAGGATCAAAACTGGTTTTCAAAATTTCGTTTTGACAATTTCGACATTAAAGACGTTCTGAAAGATCAGTTATAACTGATGAAGACAAATAACAACTCGAGAAATTGCTACGAGATTGAATTTTGTCGAATTCGATTGTTCACGATCATATGAAATGACTTGGTTTCGTTTCAAAGCTCGATATTTGAATTCCACACGTTCTCAAAGAAAGAGATTTGCTCCATCGCATTGATATCTATAATTTTCTACTTAAACATAAGGAAAATAATCCATTTTTAAAGCGAATAATAACTGAAAATGAAAAATGGATCGTTTATGACGATGTTAAACGAAAACGATCATGGAGCAGTAAATATGAGCCGGCGCAAAGCACTTCGAAAATCAACATTCATCAAAAAAATAAGTAATACTCTTTGTTTGGTAGGTTTCTAAGAGTTGTTTTTTTTTGAGCTTTTACACGATTAATTCGGAAATGTACTACAATCAATTGGACAAATTAAACGATTCAAACATAAAAAAGACTTGAATTGATTAAAGGTATAGTGTTTCATCACGATAATGCTAGATCTCAAACGAATTTAATGACTTATCAGAAGTTGTTATAACTTGGATGAGAAGTATTACCCATCATATTCGCCAGATTTGATATTCTCGAATTACCATTTGTTCCGATTTTTATAGAATTCTTTAGATGTCAAAAAGTTTACTTCAAACGAGGATGTCAAAAATCATTTGGATCAATTTTTTTACAAAGATTAGAAGTTCTACGAGCATGTAATCATACTATTACCTAAAGGTGGCAATATGTGGACCACAATAATCAATATATAATTAAATAAAATACATACATGTTATTTAAAAAATATATTTCATGAAAAAAAACGAAATTACTTTCCGAATAACCTAATAGTAATTTTAGAATAGAATCGGTAAAGGATGAGGCACTATCCTTGTAAATATTGTACATAATAATTCAAATATTAATCTATATATATTGATCTATCAAATTTTTACTGAGTTTAGATTCGATCCCTCTTTTTGATATCTCATTTCTGAATCTTTCTTTGTGTTCTTTAGTATCAAGTACATATCACTTGGATACATGACAAATCTATATTTGATGAATTTTCTTAGAAAAAATTACGTATACAATTTGAGGAATTTGTGCAAGCAAATGTTTGCTCGATCTCATTAGAATCGGCACGAAGTGTTTCTCTCCCCATTTATTCAAAATTAAATTCGTCTATAGAATTTCGTTTTGGTGCGAAAAATCTCTTATGTTTGAATTTTTGTTTTAAAATTACAGTAAAAATCAATCTCAATTTATTATTAACCAATGAAAAAATTAAATTTCAAGGGATTCTCTTTTGAGGGCTGCATCACTATAGTTCTAGAGATTTCTCGAGTTCTCGAGAAATTGACCGAAATACAAATCAATTTTTCTTTTTAATAAGTCAAGAAGGAAGAATAAAAAGAGAAGTAACAAAGCTTCGATTTGTTGGATATGCCTAAAATATCGTACATCATAAATATAAATCGATAAAAAAATGGAAGTTGTGAGATTTTAAGCGTAGAAAATTGGAACAGAATAAATCAATTTTTGTTTCCGGTAATACCAGGCCAAAAAAGAAGAAAGAAATATACAAAGTATTCGATTTATAAGAGACAAAATTATTTCCAAAAGGATTGCTCTAAAAAGAGAAATGAGAAAGATGCGAAAATCACTGATTTTGATTCCTATGTTCGTCGCATTGAAAATGAATTCGCATTTTCGAATTTATTGGTTCCTCGAAAGGATTGTTGACAATAGGATAATTAAAATAATTATTGATGCTCAATTTTAAATTTTTTGAGAATAGATCATGCTTTTAAAATTTGAGTAAATATCTTTTCGGTTTTTGAAAGAAAATTACATAATTATTATCGATGTAACTTCAAAAATTAAATTCCTTATTCATTGAATTAAGTATACACTGTCTTTTTCGATCTAAATTTCCTCGAGAAACATAAAGATAAATTTTTCAATTAAAAAATGTTTATCAATGAAATTATTTTCGAAAAAAGAGAGAAGAAAAAAAATTTAAAAAAATTCGTCAATTCGTAAGACAAAATTTAAAAATTCTCTTAGATTAAAAATAAAAACGTGATATGACAGCCATGTGTACGCTAATGAATTTAGTTTAATAATAGTTATATTAATACACCAAACAATAAAAAAATAACAGAAATTATTGAATTGAAGAGCCATGTATAATCATATATAATCATATATAAGATAAACGATATAATATATACATATATAAAAAAAGCGAAATGTAAAAGTAGTGGATATAAATCGAATATCGAAGTATCTAAACCATAAATAAAATAAGAATAAATTGAATTCATTGAACAGTTCTCGTTCGGATAAGGATATTTCATCATAGAAGTTCAGAATCTATATTAAAATAAATTCTTTATTATCAGCGAATCAGTTTTTTCTTGAATTTAAATTTCGATAAAGAAATTGAATTCTTTTATAAGAATGTCTTCTCAAACTCGAGTTTAGGGAAGTTATATTTTTGTAACAAAATTTATCTTATAATATATGAAGCAATCTAATAGTAGATTAAAAACAATATTGTTCCACAAATGAAGAGATGTGTTCAAACTCGATTCATTTTAAGAGGGATGCTGATATTTGATATAAGAGAAATTCCTGTAATGAATCAGAAATGTATTTTGGAGGCAGAAATAAATCGATAAAATTTAGAATCTGTCCTAAAAAATGTCAAGAAAGAAGAACGCAAACAAGGAAAATGAGATTTAATGAATTCTGGAAAAGAATAGAATATTTGGATATCAAGATCTTGTTCAAATTTGGACGTTTTTTCCTGAAACGAAAAATGAATGTGAGTCTGTGAATTCTTCGCTATCTGAAAAAAGCTACGAACATATAAAAAATCTTTTTTATAAACAGAAGTATCATATAATGAAATAATAAAGATAATGAAGTCATTATTATTTCAAATTGAAATCAGCGCTCAAGCTGAATTGTCTTTTAAAGGGATGTCTTTGTTTGACTGAAGAATCTATTTTCTTTTCAGAGAGGATAATGAATCTTGATAGCATATAGTGTAGAATATCATAGTCGACCACAATAAATGACAATATCAGTTGTTATCGATATTAAAGATATCGATTAAACGAAGTCATTTTTGTATGAACATCAACTTCAATGATTTCCAAGAAATCATCCATTATGAACTGCTTCCACTTAGAAGAATAATAACTATCGAATATTATCAAAATTAATGGATTTGATATGATCATCTAGAGCAGAAACGGCCGTTTACTGGATAAAAAACAAGAAACAAAACACGTGATTTTGCAGCATGACAATGCTCGGCCACACGTTGCAAAAGGAACACAATTTATGCGTTGAGATGAGAAATCTTGCCACATGGATATACTCTCCAGACATAGCTCCATCAGACTATCATCTTTTTCGGAGACTGCAACATTAATTGTCGAGGATGTATTGATGACTTCACAACAAACAATCATTCTTTAGGAATTTATAATTTATCCACCACCATGGAAAAAATATATAAAATTATAAAAATTTTGAAACGTAATCTTGTATTATGTATCCTGATTTATATAATAAAATCTTGAATTTGAAAAAAAAAAGGGGAAAGAACTTATTTGCACATCTAATAAACGAAGCATGAACGTACCTTTCTTTGCTCAACGTATAAAGAAACGTTGCATCACAATATAAATAAAGTATTAAAGTATAAATGGTTGTAAATAAATAAATAAATGAAAAGCCAATAGTAAGTACAACAATATTTTAACATTCAGAGCAAATAAATATGTAAGTATGTGACTATATTATAATTATACACATGGTTAATGTATATTTTTGATTATTTTATTATTTTGATGATATAGAAAAAAATGATATCATAATTGATTTACTATTCACAGAAATATGGAAATAATATTTATTTCGATATTAAATATCAGTATTAAAATCATAGTGTTTTCTCGCATAAATCGGAAAAGCAATGAAAAAGTACTTATAAATAAAAAATATTATTTATAATTCAATTATATATTTTAATAATATTTTTTCAAGTGTTTTCTTAGTGTATTATATATATATAATGCTATCATGGTTATTTCTTTATTGTTTTTTATATTTTTTTTATTTAGTGTATATAATATATACTTATTATGTATTCATATAAAGAAATGGTAGGTAGATATAATAGATATAATAGAAATTTATGAGAAAGTAAACTTAAAAATCGTTCAAAAAACAAGAATATATGCATATAAGCATATAAGCATTTTCCATCTCAACAAATACCAAATGAAAAACATTTAATCGGGTAGTTAAACGATTATGAACGCATGATACTTGTCAAATATACGATTAATGGAAAATTGGGGACATTAATAGTTTCTACCATAAGTCAAGCAATATTTCGAGATACAGGAAATGATCCAAATTTCTCATGAGAGAAATAACAAGAAGACAAGGAATTGATCATGCTTCACCGTGGCAAGTATCGAAAGAAACATGTATTACATCATTGGCAACCAGTTTAAGCATTAATTTTAAATAAATAGTTTAAACGAATTAAACACAAAGATTCATTTGTGCAAAAATATTCTGAAGTTGTAACATTTAAATATTATTCGTAAACAGTAGAAAGAAATGCTCAAAATGTTCAATTTTCTATAAATGGATATATTAGATATAATAAATGAAAGATAAAAATATATGCAAAATGTTTATCATTGAACATCAAATGAAAAAATATTCTAACGAATAATCTAATAATTATGAATGCATGGAATATTCAAATATTCATCAATATAAAAAAATCGAGAACATCAAGAAATCTTGCCAGAAGTACCAGAATGCTTCGAGATAGAGAAAATAATCTAAATTTCAGCACGAGAAGAAAGAATTGATTGTGCTTCCCCGTAGCAAATATTTCCACGAAATAGAATAATAACACATAATATCCACGCATAAACAAATGAAATTCGCGTTGTATAGTACAAAAAATTTTTCGAAAACGAATTTTCTTTAATGTATGACAGAATATATTAGATAATAAATTAATAGAATCACATTTCTTGTCGGCGTGTCTGACTAGAAAAGCATATGTAATATTTTTAAAGAAAATTGATCTCTTCTCATGGAAATGTTTGGAATGCAATATAGTATAGAATTTTTTTTTTATGGTTTATGTATGATAAAGGACACTAACATTATTTTTTTGTAACATTTTGAATTAAAAATTTAATAATAAATGAATCGATCTCGATGGATTAAAATCTAATAATCATAGTTACCAATAATACCAATAATCATAGTTTAAATCTTTAGATTTAAATCTAGATTTAGATTTTTGTATCTGGAATTTAGCTAACGAATTTAGTATATAAAAATAGAAAAATAGAAATTAACAATGAAAATATTCTGCAAATAAAATAATTAGATATTAAAAATAATATAAGATTAATGAAAAGAATAAAAATTTGAAATCTTTTTGAAAATGTATCATAGAAAACAATTAAAAGTGCTCAATTTTATTATTTTTTATCTTTTATTTATTTTATTTATTGCAAAGTATAATTGAAAAATCACATATTTGGAAGTGGTTTCACTGTTAGTTTCTTAATTCATATTAAATAATTATTTTTCTAAAAGTTATACAATTGAAGAAAAATTACCAAAAATTATTTATCATTAAGAAAGATAAATGAAAAATTTGAGGCTTGTATAAATAATTATATAAATAAAGAGGGATATCTAACTGTGAACCACAAAATGAATTTTGTTGATTCAGACAGTGTTCATATTACAACACATTCAATATATTTGGAGAGAAACATAAACTAATTAATATTACGAAAACTAAAAACATTATTATATTAATTACAACATTTTTATTTTGTCAACAATATAAATCTAATGAAACGAAAAAAGATAAACTAATTTCAATAAAAAACTATTATCCCAGAATTATTTCATTTGTAAATATAAATATGCAGAAATCCATATAAAAATATGAAATAATTATTCGGCATAAGAGATTCTTAATCGATTTCGATGATTTAATAATATTAAAAACTCAACATTTTGAATGCCCTTTTTTTAAATATATAAAAATATTTACAAAAAAATATTGTCAATATTACAAGTCCATGAGAGATTTTGAAGAAATTTAATATAAATAAATAAGTAAATATTTATTTTATCAATTCTGGATCAAAGTTCCAACACTTTGCTTGTTGTTACTGAAGAATTAGTAAAATCGAATTAAAAATTGATTATTGGAAATTCTACAATTATTTAAATAAGGAGGGATATCTAACTGTGAACCACAAAATGAATTTTATTGATCCAGACAATAGTGCTTATATTACAGCACATTCAATATATTTAGAGAGAAACATAAATTAATTAATGTTACGAAAACTAAAAACATTATTATATTAATTACAGCAGAATTTTTATTTTGTCAATAATATAAATGAATTACTGTATTTTTTGATATAATATTATATATATTCAAAATTATTTAAAATATTTCAATTATATTATATAATTATTATTATATTTAATTAATTAATTATATTAATTAATTATATTTAATTAATTATAATTATATAATTATAATTTTATATATTATATTACAATATTTATTGCTGATTAATTCAGATTTTACATTAGATTTTTTAATCTAACTGCCGTGAGACATAAATTAGTTTCTTCAAATAAAGTCTTTTCTATCTTGAGCTAGTTCGTCCAGTTTCGATTTTGATGGATATTTTTAATATTATTATATTATTATATATAATATTATTTATATTATTATAAATAATTTATTTTTCATCAGTCGTTTTAAAAATTATTTTTTTTATATCATTTCAATAACACATTGCAAACAAAAATTCGATTGTTTAATTTTTTTTTATTTAATTCATGTGATATTGAGTTTCTAAATCAGTTCAAAATTCTGTATGTATTGAGTCAATCATAGCAGATATATGATGATCAATCTCTCATGTTAGATATTATCTAATTTTTATTTTATTAGAATATGTGATCCAACACAAAATGCATCTTTCAGATCAAAATTTTTATATTCAAAATTATTATTTATCAAGATATTTTTTTCAACAAATTTTTCATATACATTGGTAGATTTTCTTACACTCTTATAAAAACAAAACACTATTTTATTTTAAAAAATCAAAATAATATAAATCGAAAAAACATATAAATAAAAACACTAAAGTTTCATAACAATCAATTATTATTTCTAAATAATATATAATCTTTAATAATTTTTTTAATCAATATCAGTGATTTTTTTATCAGTGTTCTCAGGTTGCTTTTTTCTGTTTTGCATGTAATTTATGTTTCGTTATTTATAAAAATATGTTCTTTCGAATACAACAAATAATCGATATGATCCGAATTTATAGAAAAGCAGATAAAATTCGTTAAGCAAGAAGAATGTATACAGAACGCTTTCCATCTTGTCAAATATCTGATAAAAAAAACATTTCAATAAATATTTTATTAAATATACATGATAGTTTCATTAAACATACGAATAATGCAAGAAAATTGAAAACATCAAAAAAATCTTATCATAGAAGAAGAAAGTAAATAGAAAATCCAGCATACAAAAAATAGGAAGAATTGATTCTAGTTTCATATTGTAAATATTAAAATTGAATTACATCCTTTTCAAAAAAAATTCAACAACGAATTCTAAAACATAATATGTATGTTATGAAATCATTTTACACAGAAATACGAAAAAAACATAGTGAAACTACAATATTTATCATAGATATATTTTACGAAATCATTTAAAGTCAATTATTATATATCTATAAAAAATAAAAATTTCATTTTTAATTGTAGATCAAAAGCAAATAAAGTATCAATTACAATTAATCATAGAACAGAACAATCATTATAATTATATACTATTTTATTATTTATTGTTTCTTATGTTTCTTTTTATTTTACTGTATATACTTGCGAAGAAATGACAGACATAGAAGTTTATGAAAAATTAAAGCAACAAGCAAATATACGTTTTCCATATCGTAAAACAATGAATGAAAAAATATATAATTTCAAAGAATATAATTCAATGATTACGAATACATAATATTTTCAATACTATGTGATTATTGTAGAAAAATTGAAAAAAAATCAAGAATTCCTATTATAGAAAAAACAATGCTTCGGGATACAGAAAATAATTTAAATTTCAGCACGAAAAAGAAAGACAAAGAATTCATTTTGTTTCCCTGTAGCAAATATTGAAAGAAAATAGATTGCATCCTTTTTATTGGCAAAAAAAAAAAATTAGTTCCAGCGAATTATTCATAAAAATTACCACTTTGTACAAAAAAAAAATATAATAAAAATATAACATTTATTAAACGAATATTAGTTACGAATCACATTTATATGGAATATTTGATGGAATATTTAACATGAATAATATTCATGCATAAGACGAAAATCCATATTGTATATTAAAAAATAATTTTCAACAATTTTGAAAGAAAATGAATTAAATCCTTTTCACTAATAAAAATCTTAGAAGAATTACTCACTAAGATTATTACTTTGCACAAAAGAAAATATTAAATGCAATATATAAACGAATACATATCACATTTACAAACAATGTAAAATAGAATATCTACGCATAAATAAATAAAAATCTGCATTACATAGTTTAAAAAAAAAAAAAAAATCAAAGACAATTTTCTGTAATGCATAGTTGAATATATTGAATCGCATTTTTTACTGACGCATTTGATTGAAAAAGTATGTGATAATATTATTAAAAGGAGAATTAATGCTTCTTCTCATAATTTAATTTAATATATAAAACAAAATTATATGATTTTATAATTAATATAATTATAATATGGTATAAAATTTATAGATAATGAAGTATAGTTTTATGATACGAAATTCTAAATTAAAAATTTAATAATAAATGGATCAATCCCAATAAACCAAAAAAATAACCAAAGATTAGAATTTCTGGATAAGAATCTCTTAGATTTCTGTAGAACCACCTGGAGAATTTGGCATATAAAATAGAAATCAGCTATAAAAAAGTTAGCGGAAAATAATAAAAGAAAAATAATAAAAAGAATGTGGAGACATAAATAATAATGAAAGATTAATTATAAGAAATTTTGTAAAAAGAATATTATTATGCATAAAGAACATAATGAATATTATAAAATTTAAAAAATAAATAAAAAATGCTAAAAATAATATCCAATTACAAATTTAATTTTTATGTTCTATATTTCATAATAAAAAATATAATTATTATATTTATAGAGCATTTATTAAAAGAGATGGAAGTCCACTAATATGAAGAAAATACAAAATAAATAAAATTATACTTTTAGTATAATTATTTATAATTATTTATAATTATATATAATTTAGTATAATTTAAGTAAAATTTTTTGATATATTATTTATACAATATTAATTTTTTAAAAAAGTAGTTTAAAGTTATTTTTAATTATATATATACATATACTATACGTGTTAACTTTTTTGTAACACAGTTATACAGGTATACTAGTTATATCATAAAAGATTTATTGCAATTTTGAAAAATCAAAAATTACAAGACAATTCTCATTCAACTTGCTTTGCTACAAAAAAGATCGAAATCAGATTCAGTATTATCAAGATACTTGAAAATCTTACATTATTTACAGAAATTTTATAAATTAATATGCGATTAATAAATGACATAAAAATAGTCATTTTTAATACAAATGAAATGAATGAATTTTTAAATGAAATTTAAAAAAAATCTTGGAAAAATTCTGTTGGAAGAAACATATTTCCATAAGCATAATTTCCATTATAAATTGACTCATATCAATAATAGATATCAATAATAGATAATAGGTTAAAATTATATAAACAAAGAATGTATCAATAAAGATTAAAAAATTCAACGATGAAAAATAAATAAATAAATAAAATAATATTTAAATTCTATACATAAAAACATTAGTTCCATACTAAAAAAGTATGTATATATAATATAATTATAGAGGAATTTATATTTAATTTAATTAATAATTTAATTTAAATTAAATTTTCGTAAATTTAATTTAAATTAAAATTGCAGTTATTTGCAAATGAATGAAGACTATAGCAAAAGTGAAAATAAATAAATAAATAAATAATATAGAATAAATAACTATAAATAATTCAAAGTTCTTTTTTTTTTTTTAACATTTATTTTATTCCATGTATCATATTAATATATTCATTTAAATTAATAAGTTATCAAATTTCAACGAAAAAAATCACTATTTCATTAAATTCTTTTATTTAATCAATTATTTTATAATATCAATAAGATAATCATGTTAAGGAAAAAATTTAATTATACATTGTAATAATATTGGATAAATCAAGTTTTTTCAAGTATCTTTAGAACATAGTTTTTCAGAATTAAAAAATATTTGGATTACATTTTTTTTATTCTTTAATATTTTATTTTTACTCTAAAAAAAATGATTTTTTTTCTCTTTTTTATGAAAACTTTTTGATTTTATAAAAATGTATATAATTCTGATATAAACTTCTTTTCTTCATCGTACGATAAGTGATCAAATTCATGAAAAAATTGATTAAAATGCAATTTTCGAGTTATATAGCAAAATGGAAATAAAAAATAATTAAGACTATTCTATTTCTGTTTTAATATCATCCTCATTTCCGCTTAACTATTTAATGTAAACATAAATCACTTATAAAAATATTAATAAATATTTTTAATTAATAAATAAACTTTAACTAATATATTTGTACCTTTGTGTACGGTTTGAGCTTTAAAATTTATCTTACTTCAAAAATTCAATATATATAATAAAAAACATGCAAGAAATGAGAAAACTTCTCATTTATAAGGAAAAAATTTTTTTCTATAAAAAATTTTCTTCAAACTCAAAACAATAACTTCCTTAATCAATTTAATTTTCAAACTTGTTATAAATATTTGTTAAATTTAACAATTTAATTTTAAACAAAACAAATTGTTACGCTTTCTTATTTAATATAAAGAAAAAATGACAATTATATTTCTATTATAATATTTTTTCTATTAAATATAAATATATAATATAAATACATAGCATAATTAAATTATACAATATTCACATATATTATATTTTATATTATATTATTATATTACATTGAGATTCTGAAATAGTTTGTCGTATCTTTAAAAGAATGCGATTTCTTTTTGTTGAGGACTTCTGCTACAATACGATATTGCCGCACATTGAGCTTAATACT